>NC_051444.1:7169769-7241605 GCF_001649575.2 Kryptolebias marmoratus
GGGGGGGGGGGGGGGGATTCCAGACTGTCCCTAAAAATCGATCTGAGCCTTGTTGTGGCATGAAGTCAAAGTAAACACACAGATGAGCGAAAAGAGGCCATTGATTACTGCACGGAGCAGATTTACAGCTCTCGGCCGTCCCCTGTAGGCGAACAGGAGTTAATGCAGCTAAAACGTTAAAAACAAAACAAAAAATCCTTCAAATAAATAAATAAATAAAACGGAGCAGAATCCAGTCAAACAACACAGTCACATTTAAACACACTCCTGTTAGTTACAGACAAACCAAGTAAATGCAAAACAGATTGTTTTCTCCTGTGAACACAACAACACAAACTGTTCTGCATCTTCACTTTAAAAACAAAACAAAACAGATCATCCCTTTAGATTTAGCTTCAAACAGCATCTGAGTCAATAAAAGGAATAAAACGTACCGGTTTCCCTGCGTTGTTTCCGTGTTTTCTTTTTTGGTCAGTGATCCATTGTTGAACTGAAACTGGGTCTGTGCAGCCTGAAAACTGACTTTTTCTGAGGGAAAACACTCAACTACATCCAAATGAGTGAGGAGGAGGAGGAGGAGGAGGAGGAGGAGGAGGAAAAAAGGGAAAAAGTGGACTGCACAGGAAATGGTGACGCAGCTGTATGAAAATCACTCAGTTAAATGAAAAGAAGATGGTTAAAGTTATCACATCAGCACAGTCAGTCACTGACTTCTCTCTGGAGTTTCCACGGGGAGATTTAAGGCTGGAAAAGGGAAGAATTCACATGTGGATGGCTCAGAAGTTAACAATTAAAGAAAAACTGGAGGTTTTGGTCTATGGACACTTCAGGAAGGTTATCTCAGGAAACAGTAGTGATCAAAGAAAAAGTCCAGCTGCGTCACGGATGTCTGTTTTCCACCGGCAACATTTTTGTCAATATAAAGAAGAAAAAGGACACCAAGTCACCTTTTTTTGAACTGTGCATCAAACTCACTCCACTTGTTTGCTCGGTTTTGGTAAAGTCCTGAATGTGTATAAAACTTGGATTGTTTTGTTTAACCCTGAACTTAGAGGTGCTTTGCAAATGTTTGCATCCCTTTTCTATTCTGCTGCCATAAAACTTAAATTTAATTTCATCTCCATGACTGAAAATGGTACATGCATACGTATTCAGCCATCACAACATGATGGCACCACCGCCGTGCTTCTCTGTAGGGATGGTGTTCTCAGCGTGATGAGTGGTGGTATTTTTGCCTCAGACATGGTGGGGAAGAAATTACAAACAGTCCAGCTTTTCTTCTTGAAACAAAGCTTTTTTCTTTCCCGCCTCTCTTCCATGAGGCCCAGCTCTGTGCAGCTTCTGGTGCTCCTGTGGACAGAACCGCCCATCTCTGCAGAAAAGCTGCCCAGCTCCATCGGGATCATCTTCACCCTCCTCACCCAGTCGGTAACTTTTGGTGGAGGACCCTCTCTTGGCAGGTTTGCTGGGATTGCACCATCTTTTTGTTTCCTAATAATGGATTTAATGGAGCTCTGTGGTTCTCCTCGTAATCATCTCTGACCCGTGTGGAGGGCAGGCCCATGCTTGGTGGACATGCCGAGCTCATTTGACACAAGTGGATCTTATTTAACAAATCCTGCTGCTTCTGAAGGTAATGGTTGGGGCTTTGAAGCAAAGGGGCTGAATAAATTTGCAGCACTTTTCAGTTTTATGTTTTCACCCCATGCAACTTCAATAATCTGGAGTATTTTTGAAGTAAGATTGCTTTTTAATCGAAATAAAAATCAAATAAAGTTCCCAAACTGCAAGGCAACTATATGTAAAGATTACCAAGAGGGATGAAGAAGTGTGTTCACCTTACAAACCTTTCTGGGATACTTTATTTCATCCTTTAACAGCATCTGGATGATAAATCTAAAGTAGGAAGTGTTTGTCCTCCAGCAGGCTGCTGAGGTCATTTTAACCCAGACAGACAGTAGATCACAAATTTTACATTAATTTATTTCAAAGTTATTGATCCCACATAAACAATAGTTAAGAACACTTTCATGGGTCTCCCACCACTGGTTGTTTGTCCACGTTCCACACTTTCCACGACTCAGCTACACACAAAAGTAAACTTAGAGTAACGACGCCGTCTGTTCGACAGCAATGACATCGATTATGGACATCCAATCAATCACAAAGAAAACAAAGAAAAATTAAAGGATACACATTAGATATGTTAGGTAGTCAAAGAGGATGTCTTCAAAAGGGTCAAAATCAGTAACGCAGCTATGTTAACAATCACAAAACTTCATTTTCTGCAGTGAGGTTCAATGAATCAACTTCCAAATATTAGTGTAATAAATGCTGACACCATTTATCAGACAGTAAACATCCTGGCAGGACAGAAAGATACAAAATGAGCTAGTAAAGAACATGCACTTTAAAAAAAAAAAGAAACTTTTTTTCTGCAGTAAGAGTAGTTTCCATAGTGTTCGTGTTCTGGAGTGAAAAATACTGATCCAAGCTGAGCAGCACTGACTCACGTCTGGACGTTTGTTTCTGAAAGTCAGCTTAGCTTTAATGTTTCCAACAGTTGGAACTGATTTGAATTTATTAGCTAAAGTGTAGTTTGCTTTTCATTCAAGTTCATTGGAGTATCTGTGCAAAAATAAACAAATTTCTTTTGCCGCCTGCAGACAAAATAAGAGCTGTCAGTAACTTCTGCTCGAACGATTCACTTGTTCGTCTAAAAAATCTTCAACGTAGAAACCAAAAAAAGAAAACTGAGAAAATGGTATAAACTCAGGACTCTGTCACAGTGAGGTTTTTTTTTTTTGTTTTGTTTTGTTTTGTCCCCCCACCACCACCACCACCACGCCCCTTTTACACCCAGAACTGAGAGAGCCTTTTAACTGAGAACAACATGGCGGTCAAACACGGACTTCCTCTGCTCCTGGACCTGCCTCCTCCAGCGCTGCTGAGCGTGCTCCACTTTGTTCAGCATGTTGGGTCGGGAGTGCGAACGGGACAGAACGTTGTGAGCGTTGGCAAAAGGCTGCTGGTCCTGAACAAAACAAAGAAATAAACATTAGAAAAGTCCAATCAATCAGACAGGCTCTGAAACAACATGGCATGTTGCATGAATGCAAATTAAACTCAAACAGCCGAGTCCAAACCTCTAATGTTTTTTTATTTAAGCCAATTCATCCACTCTTCTTCTTATAATTTGACCCCAGCTCTTCTGCTGCACCTGCTAATGTGGACGCAGACGCCTGGCAGACCCACGTCTCTGTCCACACAGATGCTGCTTGCTTCGGTTTTTAAGTTATGATCCTTAATTTTAGTTTATGTCTCATTTAAACTATCAGATTGATCGCTGCTCTGTCAAGCACTTTGGTTTTCAAAAGACACACAGAAGTAGTTAACGTACGATTTATCAAAATACTACCGAGAGGATCTCTGTACCAAAGGTTTGTTAAGCATTGCATCATTTTCTGTGTCGTTAATGTTGCTCATGTTCTGTTAGTCTTTGTTGTTTATTAAATTTTGGATTTGAAAAATTCTAAAGCACAAAGACTGAGACAAATTAAATAATGCTTTACTTTTTTGGGAAGGAGAAGCAGAGAACTTTGTTTTTGGGTTTTGCTCCGTCACGTTTTCTTTAAAGAAAACCATTTTGTCAAAAGCGCTGTTGCATTTAATGTTTCTTCTTGTCTGAGTCAAATCTCTGCTGTGCCCCNCAGAGATCATTTCCTCCTGCTAATATCCAAACACTCTTTCATACCAAAGACGACCAAATGGTTTCCTCTCATCGTGCTCAATTTGAGCATTTAAATGGTGCTTTTATTCCCCCCTTCACATCAAATAACCAGGATTGTCAGAAACTATAATTATAATACGCCAACACCACCATCTTTGCTCAGAATTCACCCTTTTATCTCGATTTAGCTCCCTGTAATATTGTCCTCCTTCTGAAATTAAAATTAAAGCAAAAGATCTCAGTTTGAAACAGTGACCTTTCCCTAAATCTTCCCTCTGAACAGAAAATAAAAAGTATTTGAACAAATGTTATAACAGATTAAACGTCCAAGTCCTACTTTGTAGGTGATTTATTTTAGGATTTATTTGCTACATTAACACATTTCTTTAAAAATAAATTCTATAAAAAATTCTTTGTTGTGCCAACCCCCATTTTAGGTAATTTTCTACAGAAGTTGTATCAAGTTTTATAATTATTCTGAGGTTATAAAAGTGTTTTAAAACATTAGAGCCAAACACATGTAGTGTTGTGAACAGAATATGATTACTTCCTGTTTGAGAGCTTCACTGCAGAACTGTCCTGTCTGTGATTGGGGTTACTAATGTTTTCTGTTTGAAGCATCTGATCAGCCGGGACTGGCTGCGCTGAGACAACAGTGTCAAATGTCCATATATGTCCAATTAAAAGGTTGTAATGTTTAAGGAGTCTCCTACAGAGGCCTCGTAAAATTGTTAAATTTCACCCATAATGGATGACTCTCATGTGATGTTTTATGCAACCAAAAGGTTACACATTAAGAATGTTACGACACAGAACAACACATACCCCGACATCATCTTCGCTCTGGATGAGCTGCGAGTGTCCAAACAGCCGCCTTTTCAACATGGGCTCCAGGAGCGTCAGATAAACCATGTAGAGCAGCAGCAGCCCCAAAATGGAGAGGTACATTATGATGGTTACCTAAAGATATGAAACAATCATTTCTGTATGTCATGTTATGTCAGGTTGTCTGCTTTTGATAAGACAGTAAACACAATGATATCAAATTAACACTAAGCTTGATCAATATTTTTTTTCCCCTCATTACACAAACTGATACAACATGAGAAGCATTATCTATTAAAGGAATCAGTACTATAATCACTGGATGGAGCTCTAAAACAAAAACAGCTGAAGGGAAAACAACAATATTGACTTCCTGACCAGATGTTTTAACATAGACTTACCTTAATGGTCCCCGAGCTCCTCTCTTCATATTTACACTCACAGCGCAGACAGTAGGCCTCAACGTCTTTCCCGTCCACCGGCATCGGTTCAACCACGTGGAGACAGTTACTGACAAGACAACACTGTCAGAGATCTTCGGACACGAGAACAGCACAATTTTAATCAAAGTAACGCAAAGATATTAACATACCAGTCTTTGAGAGACACATTCTGCTTGTAGATCTGCCCCTCGACGTCTCTGTATGGCGGGCAGATGCATTTACAGCGGATGTCTTCTGAATTCTGTGACAAATACACGCATTAAAGGGTTATTCTGTCTAGTTTTCATCCTCGTCCATCATTAAAATGTGTCGTTCTCTTTAAGATATAATCATGACATACAAGTTATTGTATTATAACACCTAACTAATGTGTCATGTGAGTAAAATTTGATACCTAATGGCTGACATAACAAAATAAAGGTTGTGACTTAAATTCAATGCAATTTAACATCAACAGCTATAATAGTTTTATTCATAAAAAACTAAAATCTGATGCTCAGTATAGGTAATCATATAGTGGCATGAAAGAGCAAAGTGGTGTTTAAGAAAACTCACATTCAACATTTGACAAAGAAAACACAAAACCCTTTAAAAGGCACAGCAAAAATAAAATTAGAAAACTGTTTTATGTTATGTTATTGCTTCTACTGCATGGTTAATAACAATTTCAATGCCTTCTTTTGATTTTTTTTAATAATAATCTGTCATTTGAAATGTTTTATTTGTGTTCTGTGAAAGAAAAACAACATTTAGCTGAATGTAATATTACACAATTTAGGAATGCATTTATTTACTATGTGATCTCCATGAAAACAATCATTAGCAGCAATCACACAAGTAATACTGGGTGAAAATTATTACATCTCTTTAAATAACAGCTCGTTTAGCTGGTCAAACGCTTTCAAATAAAAACAGGCATGTTTCATTTCTCAGATAATGTTTCAGAGATTAAATTTCACTTCAATAAGACCATCGTCTGCAGCTAGCTAACCAGGCTAACGCTAGCCTTACCTTCGCTGAAACCTGGGAGAGCAGCACAAAACACAAAAAACAGAGACCCCCGACAGAAAACAGAGGCTTCATCTTCATGGTCCGTCACGGCAGGCCGGAGAAATTGTTTCCAGAGTTCACCCAGCGACGAGAACCAAACCCTAACAGGTGACGACGGTAGCCATCGAGCTAAGTCGAAGGTAATAAACAGCTCCTTCGAGCAGCTGACTTGTAGTTTTCCCGAGATCCCCTTCCTTCATTCAGTCACGTGACCAGGCAGGACATGGATGAGATCCACAGGGGCGGTAACTGTCGGATAATGTTACTTATTCACAACAAAATGTGATTTATGTGTGTATATATGTATAAAATCGTGATAATTGTACGAAATATATTTAAAAAGGGAATAAAATAACCGTCTTTAAATGTTTTCGAGTATAACTTTGAAAATCTTTACAGCCGCAGGTGAACGGGAGGATAAATCGAACGCACCCCATGTTTAAAACGTAAAGATCAGGATAAAAACAGAGAGCACCTAAACCCGAGAAATACTGGGTTTGTAGCATAAATATTTAGAATTTGATTGTTGAGTATATAAATATGTATCAAAATATGCACATTTTTGAGGAACTGTCTTAAATCATCTATCGTTTCTTTATTTCTAAGGAGCCAGACTTCCTTGTCTTTTATTAAATTGATCTTGATCAGCAGTCTTTCAGGGTTTCTTTAGTTTTTCTTTGGACTTTGGCAGATTTTCACTCATTTGCTGCCCGATCCATGTATCAGAGCACATCGGCGCTTTGATGCAGTTTGTGTTTGAAAATGAGGAAAGTGGAGGACAAAAGATGTGCAGCAGGAGGACAGTCTGAAAGTCATGTTTTAAGAACAAAAATGTCCATCAAAGACCTGACACATGCATTATCCTGCAGCTGATCATCAACTGCATGATAGGTTTGAACTAAAAGCTTTTTGCTGGTGCTAAAATACTTTTTTATGTCTGTTAATCTGTGTTTTCATAGACTCAACTAAATAAATAAGACCATTTTCCTTGTGACAGACTGCTAATATCAAAGTGCCTAAAGATCCTCTTTAAAAATCGTGTCTTTGCTTAGTTTTCAGTTGTGCGCCAACGCAACCCCGGTTCATCTCTTGAGTTTAAGCCCCTTATTATGCCCGAATGATTCATAGGTCAGAGTTTAGCGACTCAAAACAAAACAAACAAAAACGCTGCTCAGAAAATGGTCAGGCGTAAAAACTGAAAATGTCTGAACAGAAAATAAGTGAACGTCAAAAAAAAACTCTAAAAAGACCTTCAACAAAGTTTGGAGGAATATTATATGCAATTAAAACAGATAAGTACGAAATTTACTGTACTTGAACTGGATCTATACAAGAATGCAGTTTTAAAGAAGAGAATCAAATAAAGTTCTTGGTAATTCATTAAAAAAAAGTGAATCAAGGTTATGAAGACACTAAATATGTTTTCTGTCTTTATTTACAGCATATTAGATGTACAAAACCTTAAAAATATACATAAAAGTATCGTGTGAAACAGGTGAATTGCTCAGTTGTATTTTACAGGACTTTTTAAACGTCTTTTTTTTTGTACAGCACCAGGATATCAGTCAGTGTTTTTGGAGTTCCTCGTGTAGTTTTTTCAATGATACAAACAAGTAATGTTGTGTTGAAGCTGTCATTATCCTATGAATGCATAAAAAGTAGTCATTTTCAGCTTTTACTGCTATACTGTTATACATTAGCATTTCACCTAAAACTTTTTACATCATATACAAAATAATCACCAGAATAATTGCTTTGTGGTGGAACTACCACTTTAGTAGTGCTAGTGTTCCCATTTAAACATTTGTGCTCTATTTGTTCCTGACATTTAGCAGAATTCCTGTCAATTATTCATCCCTACCAGGGAATGTAGCCTACTGGATGTTAAAACTAGATGCATATTCTATATATATACAGTATCATTGACATTCAGCTTCCATCATGATCCCCATCGACATAAAGGCCCCATGAAGTCAGCATGTGCATGATTAGGCGGCGTTCTAATATGCAGATGTGCACTTTGGGTTTCAATCCTGGTTTTAAAACCTAAAAAAAAGGCATGAAGTCATCAGAAAGACGTTTCCAAACAAACTGAAGATGTCCAGATTCCGATGCAGGTCAGTATATTCAGTTCCTCCTCACGACTCCGTTTTAAAGCTCGAGTTAAAAGTCCACTCGCTTCAGTCGCCCACATCTCCCCCTCAAGCCTGCGATCCGCTCCGAGTGAATTCAATGGGAAAGGAAAATTCCAAAAATCTTTTATGCTTTTAGGGGCGAAAGAATCTCAAGACTTTGGACCTCAGGAAGCGGATGAAGGATTTAGGAAACATTTCTTTAGATTCTTGTGGCGTGTAGTTGAAGAAGTTCTGTGGGTGAGCCAACACGTCAAACAGCGCCTTCATGAGCTTTTTATCCTGAGGAGAAAAACAGAAAGTCAAGATGGGAGCAGCAGTTTGCATTTCTACGTGTCTCCAACAAAGATCACTACAAGCCTCCTGGATACCATTTTTGTTTTGTTTATTTGTTTGTTTTCCTGTCTGAAATATGAAAAGTAAAATAATATAAGGACTAGCTTGCACAGATATCTTGTATTTTATACAAGATAGGTTTTTTTTAATTTATTAAGATTCCATCTATCAGACTTTATTTGAAAGAATAAACAATAAGCAAAGAGTCCATACCTTGAGAATTTCCTGGTGGTTCTCTGATGCGTACAACCTCCCATCTCTTACGATGTCTTCAATCAGTTCCTGGTAATCCTCTGAAACAAATCAAATCCACAAAAAGATCCTTAGTGTCACACATGAAAGCATCTATTTGTAACAGACGCAGGCAGCAAAGTTGTCTTCTGTGTTGAGGAGTTGTTACATGACAATGTTAGTTCATTTAAATTTAATCAATTAGTAAAAAAATATAGTCAGTAAACAATTATCAGGTATTTTCTGTAAGCAGATTATACTGTAACACACATTGTTGCATCTTTTCACTCCTCATAAATTACATGTTTGTGGACATTTTAGGACAGCAAAGCATCAGATCGTCATCAAGCTTATAAATAATAATAAAAAAAGTCTCTTCAAAGTCTGGAGCGCTCCTGGCTCAAACCAAAACTTTGGGCTCTGCTCTAAACTAACGATGTCTAATATGTCAGCAACTAGATAATCATACAAAAATGAGGCTGTCGTGTAAATAAAAAGGAAAGGGTGGTTCCCAAAGGTGGGGTCGGCACCCAACTGTGGGTCACAAAAGACAAGCCTGGGGGCCCTGAGATGAAATCAAATAAAAATAAAAAGTAGTTCCTACTAGCATATTTTCACTGTAACTGTTAGAAAAGATAACAATAGTCATAAATGTGGAAAAAAAGGGAGTATAATCTGAGTTTATTTTTGTTGTTTTGTAATTATGTCCTTGTTTGTCCGAAGCTAAAAAGTTTGGGAGTTCTTGCTCAAATGTTCAAACCTGAGGAAACATTTAATAGTCAGCATAAAAGGGTTTAAAGGAACAATCTAAACCGCATTAATGAAGTGTTTTGGTTTTCTGTACCATCATATGTGACATATGGAACCTGGAAGCCTTTCCCACTGTTTCCCTCGTTGGACTTGAACTGGATCCAGAGTTTCTTGGAGCGGGAGGTGAAGGCGATGGGGCGCTCGTACGTCTGACACGTCTCGTAGGTCGTCACAGAGTTGGGCAGAGCTGTGGGGGTCGAGACATGAACACAAAGGAAATCAAGTGAAACATTAGTGTTCTTTGTGATATCAAAAAGAGAAAAATTCACGTTGATTCTCTGTCAAATACAACTCCAGCCTCTGTGACGTAAAAACATATTCATTCTGCTCGGCACACACTGACAAAACAGACCCGTTCTCTTTACTTTGTGAGGTTTGTACCGTTAAAAACGTTTCCCCAAAGCTAAGCAGAACCAGTTCACGGTATCAGTCCCACCCACACATGAAACTCACAGCTTTTTCTCATTACTAAGTAGTCTCCACATTCGTCCTCGATGGGCAGGTAGATTTCAGGCACAACAATAAGGATCCGACGTTTGGCCGGTGGGTTTATGGTCCAAGTGCACTCAATGTTGGCCGGATAGTTCCCGGGGTAGTTTGGGGACTCGATGTAGCCGGTAAACTCTCCCAGCTGTCCACCACATTGTCGGTCTGTAAAGTCACACAGACATGTCAAATATTTCTTTTTTACTCTTAAATCAGGAGTTTTTTGCCACATGTAATCCGACATACTTTTGCACTGCATGATGCTGGTGGAGCCATCAAAGTCGGTGGTGGTATTTCCAGGGCAAGCCACGCAGTAGTTCTGGCCAAAGTCGCCTTGAAACGTGCCCGTCGGGCAGCGAATGCAGCGGTGTGTGCTGGTGTTGTAGTAATGACCGGGAGAACACTGCACTGCAGGAGCAAGAAGCAGAAACATAAGCTCGTTAGCTGATATAGTCCTCCAAATGTTCATTATAAACTCAGCTGGTTTAAATAGATTCTGCTATGTTATGCTCTAAAAAACTGCATGGTGAGCTATTTATGTTGTGCATAAAAAAGAACATCAGATCTTATTTATGTAGCAAAGAGCATACAGAAGCTGAAGAGGGCAGCAGAGTTCCTGTCAACACCAAAAGGAGCTTTGAAGACTTTATTCTCATGTTGAAGGGAAAAAAAATAGAATCCCAGCAACCCACAGATGTTTCACTTTATTTAATAAGTTTGACAAGTTTTCATAAACCTTCCCTGCTGTAAAAGATTCCCTCTGAGCCATCCGTTTGTGTTCAAAATAAACCAAGTGGGAGTTAATGGGAAACAATGACGGAGAACGCCCACACCTTTGGTCTCACACTCCTGAAAGGTGACAGCACTGCTGCGTTTAGTGACCAGGTTTCCTCCACACGGGAAGCAGGAAGTGCGGCCCACCTCTGGCTGGTAGGTTCCCAGTGGACAGGGACGGCAGGGGACGAAGCCGTCATGGGAGGATTGGCCAGGGGGACACTGACCTGAGAGGCACACAGATAAACGTTTGGTTAGACTGTGGACAGTTAAAACGGCAGAACTTCTGTCCAAGTTACGGTACTTTTAGAGCTGAGCAGAATTATTTTATGATTACAATATCATGTAATTATGAGATCATTCTATTAAGATAGCCACTGTGGTAGGAGGTGAAAGACACATTAAAGAATTGCCCCATTTTACCGGTTCCTCTCGCTCGGTGTATGTCCTGAGTGACTAACACAAAGTGGGCGTCAGTAGGACTCTGCTCTCCTTGTTTAGTCTGGCTCAGTAGATGGGATCTGAGTTTCAGCCACAAAGTGTCTCTGATAACAGCGTTCACAGCGGCTCCTTCGGCTTTTATTCTAGGCTAAAAGAAGCCTGAAAGTGTTTGTTCGCACCCCGAATCCAAATACATCTTCATCACCTGAGTTCAAGCTTCTTTGGGTTTACACAAAACACAACATCTGCCAAGGAGAGATGGTTATCACAGCAGCAGGGCTTCCTGTGGGGCTCTGATTCACAAAACACCTAATCTGCTCCCATCCTGACTTTATTGTCTTTTTCTGCATTTTGTTTGTTTTTTCTGTGTCGAGGAAATAAATCACACTGGATGAAGATAAGTAAAGTGAGACTGGGAAATTGAATGCTTGTCTTTTAGTTTTTTTCCATTAGCTTAAACCAATATTTCTATAGTTTTGTGCAGCAGGTATAGTTTTCAGTGCACTGAGAAGAGTAGATCTAAAGCACACATGGGCGTCTATCAGGTCAATGAAAAATCGGAAATCGCACAAATCCAAAATCGCTTCTTTCAGTGTGGAACTGGTTTTCGCAGTGCTTTTATTTTGAAGGCGAGCGGGTGTTTAAGTCAGCATCCTTTGTGAGCGCTGCAGTGTCGTAAAAATACAAAAACTGATACAAAATGTAGAATTTTAACAAGATAAAGACTTTAAGTGTTTATTTGCTGAAGTCAGTTGCAAGGCAGTGTGGACAGATTGTGGAACACAGAACGCTACTTTGCTTTGTTTTATTTTGTTAGCTGAATGCTAGTATTTGAAATGCTGCAAAAACATGCCTATTTTTTCCACAAATGTTTTTGACTATTCATAATTTACATTAAATATATAAAGTTTAAATTCTCAGTAAGACTGGTTTGGATTTTTATTGTCATAAATCATTGTAAATCCTATTTATAGATAATTATTAAATGTATATTTTTGGCAGCCTGTTGGTCCTGCCCTTTGCAACAGGCCCAATTCTGCATGTGTGAAAAATAGTTGCCTGACAAGAATAATTGATCTGAGACAATAAGAACTTTTTGTACATGTATCAAATCATTGAATTTCATTTTTTATTTTGTCATTTAAAGAACATTTTAAACTGATGCTTGCTGTAGGTGTTCTTTTTATTTCTTTCCACCTCAAAAATAAACAACACGCTTTAAGTAAGGCAATAATAATAAATCATTTATTGACTAAATTGTGTCTGATTATTATTAGGATTGCTTTTGTTTGCGGAAAACACATCCTTACCCCCGCACTCTGACAAGTTTCGAGCACCGACCACCTTGGACCCCTCTCTTCCTTCAGGTGTTGGACAGACCTCGCAGGACATCTGTCCCTCCTCATCCTGATACGTCCCAACTGGACACAGCACGCACCGTCCCTGATGTCCATCAAAGTATGTCCCGACACCGCAGCTCACTAGCAGATAAAGGAATTAAGATCAGCAAGATCAGTTTAAAACGTGATACGTCGGTGATTTAAACTAAAAAAGACAGAATGGAGCTGAAACAAATCTGGCGCTCAACAACAACAAAAAAAAAAAGATATGGACACACCTTCACACTAAATAACACTTAGGATAAGACACCCAAATCAGACTGTTATGCCTGAACTTGTAATTAATGTAATTAAGCAGACAAAACAGTGTCAGGGAGCGTTCAAGTATATAAAAAAAACACTTAAGAAGGGAAAACTATGTGAGATGCAGGCATGAATGAACACATACAGCAGTTTGCCCCATGGCTGCACGTAATCAAACACTTTTTACCACAGCGTGGATAAACACAACATATTCAGCAGTTAAACTGTATGACAAGACCATTAAAATAATTTAGACTTCAGTTGCCTCTCCCGTTTAATCAAGAAGGGCATGAAATGAATAAACACAATGACGAGTGTCGGGCTCAACACATCTTTACCTATACTTAACAAAATATTAAAAGAATCAAAATGACAGTTCAGATCTTTTATGACAGGTTCTGTGGAAAGGAGCCAAAACAGTCAACGTGTGAAAAGGGAAGCTGGCTTTGTGGCTCAAATATGTGACGTAGCGATGACATACAGTCTGTCCTTCCACCCAGCCGGGGGATTTGGAAGCCTAAACAACAATAAACAGATTCATTACAGAGGGGAAGACTGATGATGACACACAGCAATTTTACATTTAGTTTAAAAAAAAATCAGGTTAACCACAAAAAGCACTGAAACTGAGTTTGTCTACTATGTTTTGAAAATGGGATGAGAGACGTCTGTGTGCTCCAGGTCAACACAGCTGAGATCCACTCCACGCCTCTCCTGGTTTCACAAAGTTTGCTTCATTTCTGAAAAACTGACATCGACGCGGGACTCGGGCGGCTCGATTAGTGAATGATCCGAGGCAGCATTTTGTGGAACCGTTCTGAGAAAGTGTCATTTGTCAGCAGTTAGTTAAACAAAAGCAATCCATTCTGGTCTTTGGTTCGCTCAGACCAGCTGTCAGCTCGTCAGTCGGCTAATAGAATTAAACTCTTATTTCTCTGAATTCAAATTATTCGAAGAGCTATCTACAACAGGTCTTTTGAACCCCAATTCAAAAGATCTAAACTATCCCTTTAAGTTGTTTTTCTCATTGTGTAATATTGCAGATTTTTAAAGCTGTAATGCTATTGAAAGTTAAAGTACGTAAAGGGAAATTTGTGTTTTTATTATGTATTAAATCTTATTCCAAGCAGAAATGGTTGCTGTTTTCCAAAGAGCTGAGCACAATGAATCAGGAAGGAAACGTAAATGAATGAATGAATCAGTTACTTTCAACTCGAAACAAAAATGAAACTTATGCTACAATATAACATCTCAGTGCTCAGAAGAGAAACCTTTAATGCCTCCATAAGCCCCCTCACCTCTTTTAAAAGCAAACAGAAAAGGAAAATCAAAGGAGCGCGGCCCTCTTATCTGACAAAAGTGCAAAGCCTTGATTACAGGGACCGAAACTCAGGTCTGCTTTGATTCCTCCCGTTCAGAACGATGCCTTTAATTAATTTGAGAATTACCGTGTCTGTGTGATAGTCTGAAGAACTTGACTTAAACACAGAAGTTGATCTGAAACAAGAATAAATCAATTTAATCCTCTGGTGCAAATCGTGGCTCGGATGCAGCCTTTAAACTGTGTGTGTGTGTGTCTGTGTGTGTGTAGCTCTATTATACGTGGCTCAACAAACTGTTGGATTTTCATCTAAATAGTGAAAGTGTAATTCTATCAAGAGCAGTTCATTTTCGAAGGCTATTGTTTGTTGTGAAAGACCACGGGGAGCCATCAGCGCATTGTCCTCCAACAGCTTTCTTTTTTTTTTTTTTTTTGACAGAGGGAAACAGTGAGGGAAGAGGACAGAGTGAGAGTGAAAGAGAAGGGAAAATAAAAAAAACCTTGAAGCCTTTCAAATGCAAACAGCACTTCTATAGAGTCCTCGAATTGATGGCCTCAAAGAGGTTTAAAAGACCTTTCACCTCTATTCAAGTCCCCGGTTTTTGCCTGCTTGATGACATAGGAAAACACTCCGGTATCACAGCGGTAAGGAGCTGAACCCAATAAAAAGGGTCAGGTTTCCGAAGCCCCCCATTCTGCTCGGCCCAATCACTGCTCGCGCCCATCCAGCGGAGGCCCAAACAGCTGATGCTAATTGATTCCCATGGTGTGGCTGAAGTCAATTCTCTTTAGCAGTTTAGTGGCTGGGGGTCATGCAAAGTGGCCCCAGCTGGGAGGAAAGAGGAGGAAAAGGGGGGGCTGCAGCACTCAAACTGGCAGCTTGGATCACCAGCACTTCCTAAACATCTTCAGCATTAAACAAACAACAAACAGGGCGACGGACGTTCAGCATCAGTGACAAACTCTTCTGCATGGGTCACTTTTCGATAAAATCATTAAATTACATTCAAGCACACAAACTTAAAGTTCAAATAACTAACTTTATATAAGGCAGCCACATCTTTCGGGAATATAAGCTACGCTGGCAGCATGAATACGACGCAAGCTAAGCGGGGGAAATATATATTTTTAACAGAGCACGGCGTTTTCTCCGGATTCTCAGAAAGCCTGTGTTGTTGTTTCTCTCTGAGGGAGTGAGAACGAGCCCCAAATGGGCTTTTCAATGGAGTGGGCAAACTGAAAAGGACTAAAACGGCACTCTGCGCTAAGCCAGAGCGGGAGGTGGGGGGAGGTGGGGAAAAAATATAGCTCCTTTAAAGAGCTGGAGGTTAAGAAGAATGCCTCTCAGAACACCCCACCACCTCCTCCTCCCCCTCCTCCCCCTTTCTCCCCTTCCAAATTACATGTCTACACCCCTGCCATGGCCAGTAGACCGCTTCATGTTGACCTGAAAGCGTAGCGGGGGAGTACGTGTTGTTAAAAGATGGAAACAGAAGTAGCAAAGTTCAGCTGCAGAAACATTAAGTGTTAATCATGACGCCAGAAATAGTTTGGGACAGCAGAGTAAACATCTCCAGAGGCAAATTAAAGAGCGGAGCCTAGAAATTTCATCACCTCCAGCCTTCACATGTGGTGCTGAAGATCTGGCCAAACATCTTCAAAACTGCCACTTCATATATCACACAAAGCACATAGAGTCTGAATAAATATTTAGAAGGCAGGCACCGTTTTCCTGAGATGTTTCATCGAGCAGCAAACTTACCCGTGAGGCCTGAAAACAGGGGCCCAAAGCTGCGTCAGCCAGGAAAAACACAAGCCAGCTTTCAGCTCCTTTCCTGACAGTGTGTGCGGTCGTGTTTAACCAACAGTTTCTGCATCGCAGCTTGTATATAAAAACTGCACCGAGAGGCAACAGCAACCAGGAGACCACGCTCTTATCCCAGCGAGATGCTGGAAGATCTCACAGCTTGGAGCCCCAACAACAGCCTCTCTGTTCTCTCACACTTTTCCACTCCGGCTCGCTCGTTACGGCACGTCTGCCAACCTAATATGGCACTCATCTGGCAAACACCTGCACCAAATCTGATCATTAAACCTGCTGCTCCGAACAGATCACACTGGCGTGGCTTTAAGACGTGACTGTGGGTCTATTGTGTGTACGGTGATTACTCAGCGCCGGTGCCGCCTTAAAGTTAAAGGCCTAGCATTCCTTGAAGGAATAAATATCACAGCTTATCTTATGTGGAGAAATGAATGCCCGTTTTGATAAAACTTGCAGATCCTTTCTGCGGGTTTCATTAAAATGCCTTTCAGTGGCAGGCGATGATAAAAAGCGCATCACTGAATCAGACTCACCACATTTCCTGCCAACCAGCATCTGTCCTACCAGACAGTGTCCCGGCAGTTCTGCAGGGTGAGCCAGACTCCTGGACAGCTCGTAGTCGGCCCCAGCAAAGTGAAGGTGGAACTGCTCCCGGTTGATGGACTTCCTCAAGGTCCTGATGGTCTTCCTGAGCCTCTTCTCTGAACGCCGACGCACGCAGTTCAGGTCACAGCTCTCTGCTGAGAGAAACACTCGGTACCACAACTGTTTCGAATTTCATGCTCAATCCCCACAAAAACAAAAAGAAAAAAAAAAAAAACAGAACCACAAAAAATGTGTCAATTCAGGAAATAAAACAGAAAGCCCTTAAACTTAAAGCCCCACCGCCACCAGAGCCAAGTCAAAACAGGAGATACTTTAACATTTTGGTTTGTTTAGTGACAAACAGGCAGCAGCAAAAGGCAGATCAGACGGAGAATAAGAGGCAAAGGTTCACGAGCGGGCAGGCAGGAAGCGCAGAGAGACCAACCTGTTACCTCCTCAAGGTTAACGTCCAGCTCAAACTCAGCTGTGATGGAGAAGCCGTCCTCCATGCCGGCTCTTCTGCTGTGGCGGCCGCGCGCCCGCTGTCGCGCCGCGGAGGCGCAGCGCAGGCTCACGTAGCTGAAGTGGACGTTTTCCGTGAAGAGGAACCTGCTATCTGTGAACATCGGAGACAACCATGCCACAGATAGCAGAGACATCACGGCCACAATGAAGGAAACGAGTCAAATTTAGGACAAATGTCCCTTCGAGCTCAAATCATTTCGTTCAGGACATTATGGCTTCAACTTTTGGTTTTTCTAACTTTTATAGCTTCTTTAGACTTTTAACTTTATTTACATTTTTTCCCAATTAAAATAAAATGAGAACTCTTGTGTTTCATGAAATCTACTTTAGCATACTTGCCTTATTTTTACCTTTTAGCGACTGTTTTGCTGGCTTTAGATTCTATCTGTTTAGCTAATTTCAGCTAATTGTAGTTTTAGTCTCAATCTTTCTAACTTTACTCAGTTTCAGCTGCTTTATTTTCTTTGAAAATGCAATTTATCAAGTTCTTAAACATTTTTGGCCAGAATGCTGTAAAAGGTTGAGATCTCACTGACAGACATGTCTGAAACGATCAAGATTTCTTTAACAGCAAGTGACGTAAAAAACCACTCTGAGGCCCTTTGAGAGGCACAATAATCCTACAATCAAGAAGCCATTTGATTGATGGCTGGGTCAAACCCAACTAAAAAGGCTTTTCTATGGCTAATTACATCCTCCCCTGACAGTGCCAGACAAAGTGCTGCTCCGAGACATTCAAAACACTCAAAACCACATCACTTTCCCCACAAATGTCTTTCACGTTTGCCCTCGGTTTTTGGTTTCTTTGAAGCAGCTTTCAGGTCTGCTTTATCTTCTTTAGATGTTGGCAGCTCTTAAAAAACCCCAAAGTGTTTCTTGTAACCAGAAACATAAAGGAGCTATAATTCAGATGCTTGTCTCTGTGTCTTGAAGACATTGCTGGGTTGTACCTGAATGTGCCGGGTTCGAGCTCTCCCTGAGTTTCTCCTGACTTCGTTTTAAATTGCACTTCGCCGTGCCAGACCTAAAAGTGGCTGTGGTCTTAATGCGTGGAACCCGGGGCTTTTCTGGACCTGCAGTACAGAAGAAAAAAAAAACAGAAAACCTTGTCATTTGGATCTATTTATATATCAACAAGAAAAACAAACAGGAGCCTGAGCTGTTCCGGAGGTACGGCTTTTGTGTGACAGAGCAGAAAGACAGATGTAAATCTGCGAGGTTTTGTACTTGCCTAAGCAATGCGAGCCACTGTTGTTCTTTTGTACGCCAGCCAAGCAGGGCAGAGGCATTCCACAGGTCACCGTGTAGGAATCCTCCGTCCCTGAAAAACACACAAGAGGCCGTGACACACGGACCAACGCTGACAAAAGTTAGGGCCACAAAAGCCGAGGAAGGGAGCAAAGAGGAAGCATGTAGGGACACGATGAGTTGCTCTGCAGACTAAAGCTGACAACTGTTCACACAGCTGGACTTAAAGACCTTTTCAGAGACAAGATTCCAAACACTGATGGCTTCATCAATCAGATAAAAGTATGGCGTTCAGTCGTTTGGGCATGAGTTACTTTTATGTTGGTATTCCTCCCGGCCTCACGTCGATTTTTTTTCCTTCAGCGAGGATGGAGGGAACAAAACCTGCATCTAATATTTACCAAAAACAAACAGCATATTGCATCTCTAAAGGAGATTTTATTAGCCTATAAAGTGTTGTGGGCGTGTTGAAACATACAGATTGGGGATAAAAGCAGGCCTAGCATCACTTATCGTATCTCATATCGCCCTAATGTTTTCATGCCAGAGGTTAAGATTAAAGATGTTATGATGAGAGGGGATGTAACCATTCTGGTGTATTATATTGTTTTTCTTCTTGTTGAAACTTGAACAGCTGAGTTTTTATGTCTTCTTACATGTGTTTTATTCCACATACAGGATGGATACAGGTCATTTTATGACATGCTGAAAGTGATGTTTACTACAAAAAAAATCTAAGTATACAGTAAAACACCAGAACGCTCATTTAGACAAATAAACACCTTTAACTGCAGTCAGATTAACGTAAAGAGACACCTGTCTGAGAGGAGCTTTAGTGACTAATCAGTGCCTCTAACGTGCTTTCTAATAACATAATAATACACGTGACAATGTGTTATTATATCTGTCATAACTCAAATTATTCTTTCTCTTATAAAACATCAAGCAGCATTTTGTTCGTCTCAGCTTGAATAAAATCTATTTAGACCTTACTGACCAACTTGTGTGAATGAAAACTTAAAGACACCTTTCAAACACACACCTCCTGACTCCATAACGCTCATTAGCTCCTCGTAAATATTTAATTATTTAACAGAAAAAGAGTTAAAATGATCAACCCGATGGCACATCTGTTAAACTTTGCGTGTGGCAGTTAAACTACGAAAACAAGTTTTGGCTGCTTTTCACTCATTTTCTGAACAATTTTAAAAGGTTTTTTTTTGTGTGTTTTTGTTCTTTTCTAACTCCGACCTATGAATTTTTCTGGCATAAAAAGACTTAAAAGACAAAAAAACTCAAGGGATGAACCAGTGTTGAGTCAAAAACAGACAGATTCAGATCCCGAGGCACTTTGTTACCAGCTGCCTGTCAAAAAGACAGTTGAATCTATCATAACAATCTTAAATGTAACACAGTTTCATATATAAAACAGTATTTTAGTACAAAGAAAGTGATTCCCAAAGAACTATTAGCTGAACATTTGGCATAGTTGATCAAGTGTCGGGTCTTTGTTGGATTTTTTTTCCTGTATTCGTTAAAGAAGAGACTCTTCACCTCCTGTAGATGTCTTTTTTAAACCTGACACTTTTTTTTCTGGTCCTACACTTGTGTATTTCCTCATCTGTCGTGGTCAGGTACAAGGACTGGACAGAAAATGAGAGAAAAAGCAGCCAAAGTCCGAAAGACCTTCAGAAAGCTGGGAGAATTATGGCTTCAAACCACTTGAGAAGATTACAAGGAAGTCTGGCTTCTTGAAGCAAAATATAAAAGAACTAGGGACGGTTTAAAGTTGTTGCATAGTGTTGGTGTTTAAAAGGTGGATGAGGGGAAAACACATGAAGTGGAAGTATTCAGCGATAAGAGATCAGGCTGAACTCACCACTGCTGATGTGAACTTGAGACTGGCAGGTCAGAAAGCAGCGGTCCCCTCCCTGCTGCTTACTACAGTTCAAGGTGGCTTTAGAGGGGGGGTTTGCAGGTGTTAAACCCTCAGCCTCTAGATGGAAACCACAACAAAACTCAAAGGTAAAAAAGAATGTGTTTCATTGCAATACAGAGGAACGTGGACAAAAAAAAACACATGCGAGGATAGTTGCAACTTAGATGATTTTACTCAAGCAGAGAACTAAAGAGAAAAGGAAAACAACTCAAAGTATCTCCTGTTTTTGTCCCCCAAAATGCCTGACGTCATCGAACACATTTTCCAAAGAGACAAAGGAACGAGAGTGGAAGAAGGACCGACTTACTAATGCAGTCCTTTTTGTTCCAGTGCAGCTTATAGCCGGGACGGCAAGAGCACTCAAATCCACCCACGGTGTTCACACATCCGTGCTCACAACCTCCGCTGTTCATGCTGCACTCGTTTATGTCTGCGACCAAAAGCAGAACTTAGTTCTTTATCTACGGGACACAGAGAGAAGCCTGACATTTGTATGCTTTCTGTAAGGCGCTCATCTTACCTCCGCAGTGGGCCAGTCCGTACATGGTGTAGCCTTTGTTGCACAGGCACTGAAAACCACCAGGGGAGTTCACACATGTGTGATCACATGTGCGCTCGAAAAAACACTCGTCTATATCTGTAATCAAAATCAGACGGATGACATAATAGCAGGGCAGCCAGGTGTAATCTTCATCAGGAGGAATTCCCCCCAGCCGAACCACACAGACTGGAAGCTGCTTTAGAAGCCGAATTGTTTCGGGTTTAAAAGAAGCAAAACAGAGGCTGACATGAGCAGAACACAAGCTACAGGCTGAGAGTCAGCAGAACAGTGGCTGAAAACTTCAAGAAGCAGAACAGTTGCTAAATGCAGAGAAACGGAAGCCAAAACAGATGCTAAAATCAGCAAAACTGTGCCTAAAAGCTAAAAGGAGCAGAATGGTAGCTAAAAAGCTAAAAGAAGCAAAAGAAGACAAAAGTAGGGCAAGTATGCTGAAGCAAGTTTTTTTTTAAATTGAAGAAATCTCAGAGTATTTCTAAGGGCAATTTTGTTTTAAGTAAAGTTAGATATTTCCATCAATATAAAAGTTACAAAAAAACAAGTCATGGCACCAAATTCCCAAAAGAATGCTGACTCAGCATTTATATAAAAATGACTTTTAAAGAAAAATTTATGAGGATTTCCCAAATTTTACTACATGCAGTTACATTTATTTCAGCATCTTTTTTGGCTTTTCTGTTTAACAAAACAGAAAAATTCCTCTTTACATCCCAGTAACTCTTATCTCAATCATTCCCAGTGTTCTATAGACCTTGGCATATGTTTAAACAAGTATAAATAAACATATTTACCTTGGCAGGAGCGTTCATCTGACAGCAGCTTGAAGCCTTTCCTGCAGTGGCACTCAAAGCTCCCGATGGTGTTCCTGCAGAAGTGTTCGCAGCCGCCGTTGTGAAACTCGCACTCATCGATATCTGTGGGAAACAGGTGGCAATAAGCCAAACTCCCTTCACCGATTCAAAAAATCAGAGCTCCGGCGTGCCGCTCCTCTCTGTGACGGACCGGCAGTCTGACCTTTGCACGTCTTTGCATCCGGCTGCAGCGTGAAGCCGACGGGGCAGCTGCAGTGCACGCCCGTGGAGGTGTCCTTACAGGTGCTGTCGCAGCCGCCGTTGTTCACCGCGCAGGTTTCTGAAAGCACGACACGTACAGTTGAAACCAACCCTGACGATCGCCGCAGCAAAAAGCAAAAAGGTGGAGACGAGGAAGTAAGGATTTTGCCAGTGTTTGTGTGTCTGTCTGTTAGCAAAACATCTCCTGAACCACTGGAGAGATTTTATTGAACATCTACAGCTGTAATTCAACTCATTATGGCCGCCACAGCTGATTGACGATAGCCAAGACAAAAACATCCACAGCTCAGTAAATTTAACAGATAATGAGATCAAATTTGATGTGATAGTAGCTGAGAGTCATTCACAACACATACCGTACTCTGAGTGACACGTCATTACATGAGAGACTGACATAACTTTCAGCTATAACTCCATCATTTTTCTACTTAAACTGATCTCAGTCTGTCCAGCATAGAAAGCGGCGGGCGATATGCATTTCTTTAGGGAATGATGGGCTTTTTTTTTATATTGCTGATGATCATTTTAAAAGATTACAAGAACAACTGGCTCCTGAGAAGCAAAACATACAGACATTAAAGCTGACTCACGACTTCTTTTTGCTGTGTGAATGACTTTCAGACATTTCTGTGTCAGACACATCATTACAAACACAGACGATGCTCCCAAAACATGCAAATTCCCTGTAATTTTAAAATGTGACGTATTTTGATTTCTTTGGAAACACGTACATTGGCAAAAATGCTCTGAAAAACAACTCAGAAACAAGGCTTTCAGGTGCTTGTTTCGTTTAACCTGATGAGGAGCCAAAAGGCGTGACACGTCGAGTTAGCCTGAATCACAAAGCAATTAAATACTAACAATGCAGAAAAAAGAAAATTATTCACACGCTGCTCTTCCCTAAATAGAAGGAAACCGTGAAATTTACCACACTGTCACAAATGCATATATTCCAGGAGGGAGGCTGGAGCTGAAAGAGTCAGCATGGAGTTATTTCACAGTTTGCTCAAAAGACTGAGGAATGTTTCGCTTTACTCGACATCACTCGGCTTCCCGCTCCTGGCGGCCTCGCGTCACATAAAACACAATTATTCTGTTATTCTGGTTACCCATCGACAGTCTCCTCTTGACACGTTTGTCCACCTCCGTAGAAGACGTGGCGTTGTGGTCCGAGGACTCGGTGGTGACTTCATCTCGCTCTGCAGAGCACAGAACCAAACGTTAACCTGAGAAACAAACGGCCTTTTCTGTGAAACCGATCAGAGCCGAATGACTTGACTGGAAAAGCTGAAACTGGGACGTTACAGCTGAAAGAAGCAGAACACCAGCTGAAAGTAGCAAAATGTTAGTGAAAGCTAAATGAAGCAAAATGCTAGCTAAAAGCTAAGAAAACAAATGCCAGTTAAAATTAGCAAAACATTAGCAAAAGGCTATTTAAAAGCTAGCATTTGCTAGTTACCAAGCTACCAAACACTAGTTAAAAGTAGCAAAAAATTAGCAAAAGGCCAGTTAAAAGCTAAAAGTAGCAAAAGACTAGCTAGAAGCTAAAAGTAGCAAAAGGCTAGTTAAAAGATAAAAGTAACAAAATCCAAGTTAAAAGCAGCAAAACATGAGCAAAAGGCTAATTAAAAGCTAAATTAAGCAAAAGGTTAGCTAGAAGCTAAAAGTAGCAAAAGGCTAGTTAAAAGCTAAATTTAGCAAAAGGGAAGCTAAAAGTAGCAAAATGCTAGTTAAAAGCTAAATTAAGCAAAAGGGTAGCTAAAGCTAGCAGAAGGGGGCTGAAGGGTGTGTGAACAAACGGTGCTTGTAGCGGCTTGGTGTGTGTCAAACAACACAACAGATCAGAATCTGCAGCCAACATTGCATTTACACGCCTGGACCTCACACACACACACACACACACACACACAGGCACTGAACGAAGACAGATAACACACTATCTGACAGCTGATTCATATCTGTCTAATCTTCTGTGGAGTAAAACACCCCACGATTCATCAAGATAGACTCCACAACATAAAAGAAACTAATCCGTCCTGCCAATCTGCTTCCATTCAGGAAATCTTAAACACCAGAATGATACAACATCCAGCTTTCTTCTTTTATTTAAATGCTGAAAACATTTTTAAAAGACTGTATTTAGAATGTGATTGTTTTATCTCTTCATCGAGACACAATATAATTATTACTAATTTAATAAGATGAGGTACAAATACAAGCATAAGATGTAAAAGAAAACTACTCTTCAGTGTAATTAGAATAGTGTTGAGTTATACTATAATGTGTGTCATAAACTAACAAAAACCTAAATTTTCAACCATAAGAATCAGGTTGAATGATGATAATTTACACAACAAGCACAATATTTAAAAAACTAAACATGACTCCAAGTTTCTCAATGAATTCATCAAAATAAATGAAGTTTTTTGAGTTCTTTTCTTTACCAAGTTAGTGTTTAAAGTTTTAAAACTCAAAGTACTAAAACACAAACCTTTTCTTTTCTCCCTTTCTTTAAAGGGATAGTCTGGAGATTTCTGAAGTATCCTTCTGTCAAATAGTTACCAACAGCTTCTTCTAGCTCCTTCTCAAAAATGTCATATCGGTGTGAAAGAACACTGACTTCACTAAAATGAAATATCTTCACTTTTGTTGTGCTCTGCCTTAAAGAGGCAGGAAGTAAAGCGGAGCGTTTTGGATCAACCTAGTTTTCACCTTGAACCTGGAGTTCAAAACCTTCAAGGTCAAAAATATTCTTTCATCCAAAAATGACTGCTCGACGATGACACACAGCTGGAGAAATCTACTTGGATGCTTCCACAGTGTGCTCACCTACACATGACTTCCTGTCAGGTTGCAGAGTGTACCTGACGTGACACCTGCATACGGGGCCGTTCTCCGTGTCCTCGCAGGTGTGCTGGCAGCCCCCGTTGCCGTGGTTACAGGTCACTGCCATGCAAACGACACGCAAAGGCACAACAGTCAGGGTGCAAGCGCCTCAGAAGGCTGCGTCCCTTCGGCCTCAGTCCGGCGCACTTACGAATGCAGTCTCTCTGGTTCCTGGCCAGCTCGAACCCTGGGCGGCACTCGCAGGCCACGCCCCCTTTGGGACTCTCCCTGCAGATGTGGGCGCAGCCGTGCTCCTTATTCATACAGTTGAGGCCCTCTGGGACAGAAAGAGGTGCACAATGAAACTCCTGCAGTGACTGACCAGTTAAACACAAAAGCACACACACACAGATTAGTCCGGCATCCTCAAAGAAAGACACGGATTGTTCTCACGCCTTACACAATCCAAAAACATCCACCGGCAGGTTATTTTAGGTGACTTTACAGAGGAGGAAAATAATATTATGCAACCAGGACTAAAGTTGCCTGAAAAGAAAACTCCATCTACAACCCACTTGATACTGCTTTGAGAGGAGGCACAGCTCCATTTATATAGACGGGTCACAGCTGAGTGCTCAGGTCTGCAGGATTTACAAAGGCTGTCAAGACCCAATGGAGTGGAAAGGACTCGCATTTAGGTTGACTCCAGTCGAGATGACAAAACAAAGGCACTTCAGACTAATCTGTGACACAGACCGCATAGAGCCGGGTCTCGCAGTTATTAACTTATTTTGTCCTTCAGGACACAGAGAGCCTTTTCCCACAGCGTGACGGTGCTGAGACCTGCCCTCACCGCACCATCAAAATCTCATTTGGAGGTAAACGAATGGGAAAGTTTAGAAGATATTTTGAAGGGCGCCAAGTCAGCCGCTGTCCAGAACCCCAACGGATGTTTGTCATAACCTAAGATGAGAAAAGGAAAATGCCTACGTTCATGTTTCGTGTAAGAAGTGTAAAGAGAACCAACATCGAAACAAAAGTTAAAGCTGCTGCCAGTGGCTCATTAGGGTCACCATGGTAACCACGCACCTGTGTCTGTCACTCCCTGACTGCCAAGTTAACGAGAGGCAGAGAAACAAAAGGTGTGTGTGTGCAAACAAATATAAGTCAGCTCTTAAAAAGATCTCAAACCGTTTGGGGCAGACGATTCTGTATTCTCGGGGTATTTGAGAGAAAACCATAACTCCTAAAGCAGTGAGAGACACGGGATGAAAGAAGACAAAAATGTTTCCATGTATGACTTGTATATGTACCAAAAGCAGTTGTGGGAGTAAAAGTTTGTTTGCAAATGATTTGAAAATTGTAGAAAATTCAAAAGTTAGTTGAACATTCTGTAAAAAAATCATAAAACTTCTGCTGCAAACTTTGCCAAAGTCATGGATCACCAAAGGCCTTTTCATGTTTTTTTCATCTGTTTAGCCAAAATCCCATTGATTTCCATTGTTTGTTTGTTTGTTTGTTTTATTATTTTTTGCAGATTTCTCTGTTCCCAATGAAGCTGAATGCTTTGATGTGAAATGTTTCATTTCAAAGCCGTGCGACGAGACACGGGACGAATCTTTTTAAGATAACCGTAATAAGGCTGCTTCGTCACCTTTAATCTTTTCACATTACAAAGCAGTCAGGAGACGTAAACTTTCACAAACACTCATTGAAACTGGAGCCAGAAGTGAACCGGTCGCTGCTCGGGAACTCACCCACGGAGCGGTGGATGCATGTGTGCTGGTTGTCGCTGAGGAAGAAGCCCTCCTTGCAGCGGCACTCGTAGCTGCCCGCGGCGTTGACACAAGTGTGCTGGCACCCTCCGTTGTTGAACTCGCATTCATCCACATCTGCAGGACAGCGGGATGATTGCATTTCTAAACACTTTGTGGAAAACTCTGGGAAAGCGTTTCCTTTTTTTTTTTAAATCACAAACAAACTTTTCACCCGTGTAAATCCAACACAGCTGTTTTGCTCGGAGTTATAAACACCGCAGATGCAGATAATGTTTATTAGATGAGTCTGGGGATCTTCAAACACAGTCCACACTCACTCTTCCAGATCAGATGTGACGATTCAAGCTCTAAAAGTTGGTCTTACCCAGGCAGTTGTGGCCGTCGTGGGCCAAACGGAACCCGTCGTAGCAAGTGCAGCGATAATTTCCAGGAATATTGTTGCACTCGTGTACACAGCCACCATTGTACTTCACGTCACATTCGTCAACGTCTGGGAAGTAAACACCAGGTAAATAAATAAAGTCCGGCCGTTCAAAAACAGAAATCAGACAAGTGTGTTGACATAGTCTATCTCGGAGACAGACAAACAAAACTCTTAAGCACAGCTCTGTGCAAAAGTTTCAAACCACTCCTCATCTTGTAAATGTTGATTCAGCATTCACGCTATTGTTTTCCTGTTTAAAGTTTCTTCTGCACTTTCTTTTGGGCTGTAAATGCTTTCAACTACACAAATGAACTGTTTATATAACAAAACACTGAGCTCAGGACATTACCACTATGACTTTTTGTTACTTTCATCTTGATTGAAATCTACTTTAAAGTGATTCCTTCATGTTTAGCTTTTAGTTTTTTTCCATCTTGGCTTCCATTTCCTGTTTTGCCAGTTCTGGTTTTAACTACAGTTTTTTGCTCATTTTGGCTTTTAGCTACTGTTTTCCTAACTCTGACTGCTGTTTTGCTAGTTTTAGCTTTTATTTTTATTGTTTTAACCACTTAGTCTCAGCAAAATTTTCAGCATCCACATTGCTTTTTCACAGAAAATGTTCTTTTTTTTAGTTTATTTATACTTTGCTTACAAAGAGTCATATTTTAAAGTGGTTTTGATAAACAGTTTTCCACGCTTCCTGAAGGTCTTTCAAAGTTTTCCTTAGATTTCAGCTGCTTTTCCACTAAGTTTTCAGACCCGTTCTAGTACCTGACCATGGCAGCATGTTGTACTGTTGGATTTAAAAACTACGTACAGCAGATGAACGGAATCTGAAAGCTGTGTTGTTAAGAACAAACACTTGAGAGATGCATCATTCTTTGGTAATCATCTGCTATAAGTCAGATTTTCAGTTAATCGCTCATTAGGAATTACCTAAATTACTCTTTTCTGTCTGTAAAACTGTTATCTTAGGAAATTTTCAAAGATTCAACTAAAGAAATTGGAGCAAAATGGATCTTTATGCTGGTAACAAAGTACTCAAAAAAGAGATATTTAAAAAATAGTTAATTTGCCCCAAAGCTGTCTGTTACACGTCAACAGAATAATGGTCCATCTCTTGCATTTAGGAGCCTTTTGTAAGCCTGAATGACTCAGAAGTAAGAGTTAAATGAGCGGAAGTTCAAAAGCCAAACTTTGAAAGACCTACAGAAAGTCTAATCAAGACTATTCTAAAAATGTATAACAGTTTGTCTCATTAGAGGCAGAATAAAAAAGAAATAAAGAGTGGTTCGGGACTTTTACGCATTGCTGTATAAGCCCTGAGAGGTCAGATGTGTCAGAAAACATTCAAGCTTTGAATCCACCCTCACACACAGCTTAAAAGCTCAGGAAACAGACTTTACCTTCGCAGTGGTTTCCATCTCCTTTAAAGCCTGCTTTACACGTGCACTTGTACGAGCTTTGGGTAGTCTGACAAATAGCATCAATGTGACAGCCATCACTTCCCTCTGCGCACGGATCTGCTGAAATCCACAGCTGAATTAGTTAGTTTAACCACAGCTCTCCGGGAAAATGCCAATCAGTATCTTAAGAACTAAATGTGCGCTTTAATGTTCGGATATTCTCAGGCAACAAGCCACAGAAACTCCCGAAACATGTTTTTTTACTGTTAATACCAGCCTACAATAGTTTGTAAAACTTAATTTAAAAAAGTTAGATGTACACAGAGCTTAAACAAACTGCTGCATCAATCATTTTGCATTTAAAACAAAAACCTGCAAGCTTTAAAACAAAAAGTAAAAGTGGTTAAAAAGAAAAAGGAGCGCACTCCTAAAAGCGGTGCGTAACTGGAGCTTTCCTGACGAATGGAAAACAAAACACAAACACATGTACACTCACTACAGTCCCACCTCGAATCTCTGGAAGCGCAACGCTTTGGCGACTATTTAACAAGAGCAAAAACAAACAAAAGTTCCTTGCTGCCCAAAAAGCTCCCATGGTGATAGGATCCAACTTTGGAGGTCTTCTCAAAAGGACGCGTACGCACTGAAGTCGTGACGGAGCGTCCGCCTCATTTTCATTCTCTGCTGTCAATCTGCCTCACAAGGGGCTTTTGAAAAGAGAAAGGAGCGAGTGACTGAGAGAATGAGGGCGTGCGTGCGCGTACACACGAGAGCGGGAGGAAAATCGCCTCTAAAAGCGCCCCTGAAGCGTCAAGAGAGAGACATTTAATAACCGGAAGTAATGGGCTCGTGACTAAAACCGTACGTGTCTCAGGAGGCTTTTATTTTGAAATTCAAGACCGGAAGTTTTGTTGTTGTTGTCTGAGTAAAGTTAATTAGGACTATAAAAACAAATTTTCTGCATCATGGCTTTTTGGGTGTCTCCTTGATGTTAAATATTAAGCATGTTTGTATCGCAAGAATAACATTTGTTCGTATTAGCTCAGCTACTAGCTAGATAGTTAGCTAGCCAGCTCTCGCAGAGTAGCGCAGTTAACAACGTTGTTGCTAGGCAACGCACGCTTCTCTTCGTAACGGAGCCGATCATTTTGCCTTAAACACACAAAGTACGCCCTCTTCAGGCCACGAAGACGGTATGCAGTTGCAATTTCGATTAAGCATTTTCTTTTATTTAAAAACTACTAAAAGTCATAATAATGAGACACCATCTCAAAATGATGACCTAGCATTTGATAAATATGACTGAAAATCTCAAAATTCTGACTTAGCATTTTATAATTATTATATATTAAGTCTTAAAATATGACGTAGTATTTCATAATTGTGACAAAATTAGGACTTAGTATCTCAAATTAACTAAGCATCTTATAATTATTAGATACTAAGTCATATTTGTGAAATACTATCATATATGACTTAAGACTTAGCATCTCATGTCATATTAATCAATAAGATATATATATATATATACACACACAAGGTCATTAATGGGGTTAAATATAAATGTTGGTCCTAATTAAAAAACAAAAGCATATTTTCTGTTTTATTCAGTGCATTCATATGCATTCTTCACTCTTTCCCACCACCTGCAGGAACAGATAAATAGTGCGGGGACTCGTGTTTCCTTTAATTTTTATTGTACAGATCTACTTTGTGGTACAGTATACAAAAACATACATTACATTTTAAAAGGAAGTGCACAAAAATTAAAAAAGAGAAATGACTTTCTGGAAGGCTCAACACCAATTACCTCAATTTTCGTTAAAAAGGTTGTGTAATAAATAAATATAAATTACATACGAATTACAATGGAAAGGTCAGGTAATTCAATAAGGCACATCTTGCATCCCAAAATGTACCTCGTAAAAAAAAATTATATGGCAACTCCCTAAGGATACAAAAACAGCTTATTTTCCAGCTAAAAAGGAAGCAGCATATGTCCTTTTTAATAAGAATCATAAAAAAATGTTCAGCATTTACTCTACCCTGCCGCAGAACAGTTTACATATATTAAGCAACTTTACAGAACAATGCCTGTCAATTCATTTAGTTTGGTTACAAAATGTTTTTAAAAAAAAATAATTAAAAAGCAACCGTTGCCACTGCAGTATCGACAGTTCACACCATGACAAAAACTGTGCAATAAGAGCATTATTTTTAAAATGGCAAACATAACATTTTGAGACAATAACTGATGATGACGATGTAACATTATTGCTGAAAAAAATGCTTTTTTACAAGCCAATTTGGTTAAAAAACATCCACCACTACCTTCAAAGAGAGTGACAGAAAGCCCCGCAGCAATCCTCACATTCAAAACGTCTGCATAGTTTGAACTTTTGACAAACATATTCTTCTAAGAGCATTAAAATACGAGGGAATCACTGAAACAGAAGCCGGGTGTCGGGCTTCTCCCGTCAGAGTCGACGGTACGTCTGCACAGAGCCAAAGCTGCAACGCAAGCTTTAAGGAAAAACGTGCCTGAGGAAAACGGAACGTGATCAAACCGGGTTAGCGTAATGTTTTCAGCACCTTTCAGATGTAGTGGTTTGCCGTGTTTTTTTTCTTTTTTTTTGTTGTCATTTTTAAAAAGATTGGGATATATCGTGAGCTAAAACGTTGTATTTACAGAAAAAATAAAATTAAAATTAAAAAACCGTTTGCTTTAAACCATGAGACAAAAATAAAACCACTCGTCTTTCCAACAAGCAGAAGGGTGTACTGCATGCACGCTTTAACCACATGTCAATGTGCACAAACTGCTGAACAAATTAAAATAAAAACGGAGTGTTTCGAACTTGTGGCATTGCTAAAGCTGTGTATACATCCACGGGATAATGTGTCGAGTCCACATACATATTGGAACAAGAAATTTACAGAAATTACACTTGCTAATTATCCCTGGTGTTACTAAAAGCCATCTGTGTACTAAAAAAATAAACGTATCCAGGTTACATACAGAACATTGCAGCAAAGTGCTGAAAACCCACTTCAACACAACAAAAAGCTGGTATTGGAAAATGCTGGTGTCTCATATACAGTTACAGTTTCATAAAATTGAGCAGTCCTGATATGCAAAATAAGACAATATTTACAAAAAGTGATTACTTAATTAAAAAAAGCAAATCAGAACAAAAGAAATTAACTTTAAACATTTGTGTCCTTATCCTATAAATAACACTAATGCCCCAAACTTGTTTTGTTTTCCTTTTTTCTTCTTTACATAAAACAAATAACTCAACTCTATACAAAAAGTTTAAAAAAATACCCATATAAAATAATAATAATTAAAAAAGGAATAGACATCAACTGATCTAAAAAGGGTGAACAGAAATGAGGTCTGCCACTGGAGACAAATCCAGGCGGATGCCACAAACAGCCCCATGGAGGGAATTCAACAAAAGCATTCACCAGCGTTTGTGTCTTCTGGTAGCTGTGGAGGAAGCGTGGACACCTGGGTGGGCGTCAGCGTCTTCTGCTTTTTTGAGCTGCAGCAGGGCTTGAAAAGCCGAGGATCTATGATCACCTCTCCAAACCGACCTTTGTAGATAATCCCACAGCAGACCTTCTGCCTAAGAAAGGAAAAGAAGGATTTAAATCATCAAATAAATGAAAAAAAAATTAAAAAATGATCATTTGTTTGGTTGCAAAGTCCAGTTTTAGGTCTTGCCTTTTCCAGTAGGAACGATCCAGGAAAGAGAAGATGGATGGAGTGGAGCGTCTCTGTTTGGACTCGATGTCGGAGCCGTCATCCGACTGGTTGCTGTAACTGGGAGACTGAGCGGGAGACATGCTGGAGGTTGTGCTGTGGGCGTCTGAATCTGCTTCAAATAATAATAAAAAAACATTTGGAGAACCATTTAATCACTTTTCAGCTCAGACCCAAAGCAGAATGGATGTCGGCCACCTGGTGGTTCTCCTAAATTTAACTTTTACCAACAAAGTTCAAGACCTTTTTAAATCAGCTGCTCACAAAAACAAATGATTATTCTAGAGAAATGGTTCATATTATCACCTTCAGTACTGATATTAGAATGTACAGACATTAACCTTTAACCAAACCAAACTTTTCCTTTATATGGACAATATTATAATGTTATTATCATACAACACAACCTTTATCTGTACTTTTATTAATCTGATGCTATTATAATTTTGTAAAGTACTTGAATACTGCTATAATATTTATATCTCCATCTGGGATAAATAGTCATCCATCTTATTTTCTTGTTTTAATGTTGAAAAATGTAAAAAAAAAAAATACTTTTCTTGAAGTAAAAAACCTAAAATAAATACAGAGCATATCCTAACCCAGAGAGCCACAAGGTGATGCTAGACTTATTTTGACAAGGCAGTCAGTTTAACCCAAGTCTACTGCAGACATAACAAACATTCATCTATGAATTTGTAATTTCAGACCCTTTTTTTTTTTTAATCAACTACACTTTAAATTAAACGTTCTGCAGTTTTCTCACTGGAAAATGTTTCTAAAGCTGCTTACTTTGTCTCTTGAACTTATGGAGCTTCTTTAGCTTGCTTTTCTTCTTCCCGTCGCTGTTTTTGATCTTCTTCGGCTTCGTCACCTTAAAACCCGGACCGGCTCGGGCATCCACCACCTGAGCGTCAAATCACATCAGAGACCCAATTATGGACTTAGCCGTCGAACGTGACACAATATCATTTGGAGCGCGGGAGGGCAGACATCACTTACATGATTCCAGTTCTTCTTGGAGCCGTGGGGCAGCTTCTTCCACCTCTTCACCAGCAGGACGCACGCGTTGCAGATGTCGCCGACGCGATGCTCAGAGAGCCTTAACAAACGAGAAGTAATTTAGGTTTGACAGCTCCATGCAAAAACTGAAAACCATCATAGCTTTTGTACGCTCATCAACGACACATTAGGAATGGGAATGATTTTTTTTTACCCAAAACACAGCCTGAAGGTCTCCTCATATCTGCTGCTGTCTGTGAAGCGTGAACTGGAGGACTTGGTCTTGCAGATGCAGCAGCCTTCGTTACTTCGGTAGATCTTTGACTTATGGAAGCCAAACATATTCCTCTTTAATGGTTGGCCTCAGGCAAGTGAATCTGCAAAACAAAAAACAAACAAAAAAGGTGTGTAATCCTTCCTGCGAGCATAAAGGAGCACAATGAAATGTCTGCAGACAGTTGTGATTCCTGCTGCTGGGAGGGGGCGGTCCCTGCACACACACACACACATATTCAAACCCTTGTAAACCTACAATTACAGCAAATACTACAAGCACGCAGCTGTTTAAGCCATTACATGCACGAATCTTAAGGAATTTTAAAGCCAAACACACAATAAGTTCAAGACAGAGACACTAAGCTATTTACTAAGTAGTAAAACAAAACTTTTAGACCGCTTTGGTAAAGTCATAATAATGATATTTAACTTCAAATCAGTCCGTGTTGTGAACAACAAGACAATCGCTGGGACGTTACGCCCACAACAGCAGCACCGTTTTACTATCGCTTTTTTGTTTGTTTTTTTAGCATCAATGTCGACTTTAAAAACACGAATCCACTCACCGGAAAACGTCTGAATCCCTACATTTAACTGTAAACCAAGCGTGGACCGAAGCGTGGATTCGAAAAGCGGGCAAGCTGCACTTTCTGAAGTCAAGAAACAAAAAGCTACCGAGCGACTCACACGGGATCCAAAAAAAAAAGGGGGGACACATCTCTGCAACTGTGAACTGGACACATTTAGTGCGAATTGTTTATTTTATTACAAAACACGACTTCCAAGAGACCCCACGTCCCCTCTTTAAGTTCAAACTTTTGCTCGCGAGTGCGCCAAATACGGCTCATTGTTGTTAGCTGTTAGCATGAATGCTACCACCACGCCACGCTCTCGTTCACTTCCACGTTATCCCATTGTCGACGCGTTAAGTCGGTGCACACTTTGCTCGCAACAGCAAAAAAAAGAAAAGACACGGACACGTCAAGTTACGAACGCGCCACATTATGACCAGTCTCGTCATACGCAACGAGTCTACAAAAAAATCTAAACGCGCTTTGTGTAGAAGAAATAACAGCGTCCTTACCCGAACAAAAACTTTGAATCTTCGCCGTTTTCTTTTCACCCAGTGCGCATGCTCATACTACTGCTGATGCATACAGCTGGTCATTAGAATACGTTTAGCATAAAAAGCTGGAATGGAAGCCTACAATGACCATATAGGGAGTGCAGCCGTTGGGTTTGAACCTGGATCGAGCCAATCAACGGCGCCCTCGCGTGCCCCTTTGGAGGACATGAATGATGGGAGGCGTAGTAGCGAACGAGCGGGAAACCGCGGCGAAGTCTGTTGTTCATGGGCTCCTTTGGACTCAAAATCCCATAAGCCACCTCGATCCAGGGCCCCGACGATAAACAGCTACGTGACATGGCGCGAACGAGTCTGTTTACATTTTCAAAGCCGAGAAAGGACATTAAATAGTACAAACTAACAAATTTCTTTGTAGTTAAAAAAACTACTGTATCATGCAATAATTCGATATTTTGAAAATGTCATAAATTTAAAGTTTCATGCTTTTTTGTGCATTTTCTTCTGCACATATTAAGTATAATTTAATAACCTGGGTAAACACGAGGAAACAATTTAAATTGAATGAATTTTGGGTTACAACAAACCATTTTAATTTGACATGAATCTACATATGATAATAAATAAATAAATAATTAGTTGTTTACTTTAAAGAACCTTAGTTTTTTGGAGAACAGAACATCTTAATCAGATAATAAACCTGTAAACAAACTGCTAAACAGCCAAATAAGTCTACTGTAATGCATTACAGATCCTTTATTCTTATTATATTTTTACACTGTACACTGTTGCTCACTTAGTAAACACTAAATTACACACCTATATTGATAAATGTACAACTGTATTGGAAAAGAAAAATAGATATCTCCCAAGATGCTTGTGTGGGTCATACACAGATGAGTACAACACAGTCATTCCAGACGTTGTTGGCACGGAAAAGAAGTCCATCACATATTAAATCTCTTATTTTTCCACAGCAAAGTTCTGAGAAAAGTCGTGTAATATCTCAATTTTCTCTTGTGGATATTGCATAGCAAGGAACCATGATGACAAAATCAGAAGATATGGAGGAAGAGGAGGTGGGGGGGAGCAGTCCTTTCAGCGCCTCACGATAATCGGGAGGTCAGAATTCAACACAGTCTACTCGTCACATTATTTTTAGTTCAAGGAACAGAGTACATGTAGTGTAAGGGCTGCAAAAATTGTGAGCTGGTTGGAGGTATTTACACTGAAGGCTAAAATTGTGATCCACTTTGCAACGAAAGCTGGGTCAAGCATCTCTTGGAGACTTGGCGTACTTTCCTGAATCCAACTGTCCGACACTAAGTGCAGGGCTTGAGCCACACAGTTCTATCATGCAAGGACCATTTCTTCTGCTGAAAGTATTCCATGTAAAAGGTTTGCATACATGGAAAAAGGCCCAAACTTAACAGACTTTTTTTTTTTTTTAACTCTCACTTGGGCAAATCAGCTCCTGTTCAACAAGCCTCCCCGCCATACACATACTTATAAAGCATACTTCTACACCATTTGCTTTTAAGCTCCGCGTATGACATTGAAATCGAAGTTAACAGAGCAAGCAACTTCACTAATTTAACAAAATAATACTGTTTTATCTGAAAATATATTAACAGTTTTAATCCTCGCTTTCCCTTAAATATAACCGTTGTCCTCAGTTCACGGTAACAATGAAAATATTTAGCTTTAAGTAAAACATTATAGCACAAGGTCATCATCAGTAATGTGAAAACCATGGTTCATAATAGAAAACATATTCTCCACATCTAATGGCATCATCAAGGATAAAAATAACCAATCTTGAAAGGCTCATTGCACTTCTTATATATGGCAAAAATGACAGTAGCTTTAATATAAGCCAGAAAAAAGGTCTTTGTTCAAGTCTGTTCCTGCATATAAAAGGTTCAGTTATTCTTTTTAGTGGTCCTCAGTGATCCTCCTGTTCAGGTGCGACTGATGGAAAGCGGTTTGGTTTCAGATACCAACACCTTTGATGAGCGACGCCTCCAGTGTGATGTTGAACTCCTGCAGAGTCTGTAGCACTCTTATCAGAGAGTTTACCAGTGAGCGGTCCTTAATCAGTGCAGTGTCCTCGTACATCTGAGAGGTGATAGGACAATCTGCGAGCAGAGCAATCCAGTGATGCAGCAGGTGGTCCCTGACGGAGGAGGACACAGACAGACCGCGGAGTCAATAAAGCAGGTTCACATTACAGCCTGCACATTTTTATCCCCAGAGTAAATGACTGTTTTTGTTATAAAAACATGAAAAATTGGTGAATGTGCTCATTGAATGTCTTTGCTATCCAGAAACAAACGCTAACAGTGTTCATTACATCTGAACGAGGAGAGCCGAGCCCGTTTGCATACCTTGCACCCAGACAGACGAGCACCTGAAACTTCCCGTCCTTGCCGATGTTCCTGGACGTGTTGTTGATGGCCCGCATGAAGCGGCAAAAGTGGCGCACTCTGGTTTGCCAGTTTTCATCTGGAGCCACTTCCCGCTGCTCGGCACTTTCAAAGTAAACTTGAGCCTTTTCTGGTAAAGGGTAAAAAACATTCTATTAATCGTCACACAATTCCAGTAAATATTATTTAACCTATTTCAATTATTAACAGCAGTTGTTGCCTGATGTTTGTATTATTTTACAAAGGTCTAAAAAACAATTTTTTTATCTTGTTTGGAAGCTTTGAATCTTTTTTAATGCCCTTTAACTGGTATTGTTTAGATAAAAGACCACAACTAAACCAAAAAAAAAAACAAGAAGCAGAAAAGCACAGTTTCAAATAGCTTAACATTGAGTGTAAAAATCCAAAACAACTCAAATGTTTAACACTCACACCTAGCTCCTCAGCAGGCTGAGTGCTCGTGTGGAAAGATGACTGGATATCAAAGAAATACACAAAAAACATTTGAATGCAGTGATTATATGAAGTAATTGCCTGCCAACCTCTCGTCTCTGTTTAACGTTGTTGTCTGTGATCACAGGACAGCAGAGCTTTACCACACAGCTAATTTGGAAAAATAAAAAAGGAGCTTTTAAAGCTTCTGTGATACTCTGAACCAGCCATACAGGCTTTGTTTGATGAAGTGTTTAGATAGTATCTTCCTCTGCTTCTTGTCTGTCAGGGCAGTTAGCAAAATGTAGGTAAATAAAATGTTCTCCCTGTTCTAGATGGGAATGGTAATTACCTGTGACCAACCTATTTGTCGTCTAGTTCCCTGTACCGAACTATCATGGACTGGACGTATGTACCCGTTGCTGGTTTTGCCGTGCGCATGCAGCAACACACATTTTAAAATTGTACAAAAACGTTTAATGTTGTGTTTTTGCACCTCCAGGGCCAACACTGCTAACCCCTCAAGTTTGTCAATCTATGAGAGTTGACGTCTTTACCCAAGAAGTCCCAGATGAAGACGTTCTTAAAGAGTCGAGGCGACTTAAAGCCGTGTTGGAAAACTTGCTCCAGAGCCCAGACGAGGCCGTACTCCCCGCAGAGGAGAATGGTCAGACTGCCTCGCTGCGGAGGGAAGAGAAGTGCACTCAGAGTGGAATTCAAGTAAACGAGAAGCTTTTGATTGATGTCGTACTTTTGTTTGCTTTAATTCCATCCTAACAGCTGCTCAGGTTGAGCGATCTCACTAAAATACTAAACCAGCTTATAAATAGTTTGGAGGAGGTCTGAAGGTTTTTGTACAGTTAGTCACACTTAACATGAGGAGAAAAACACTTTAAACAATAAACAACTTAATATTGTGTTCAGCTGAACTAATTTTTGGTATTGTGAATACTACATAACTTATACTACATCACACTTCGTATATTTAGTTAACAGACACAATCACACACAACGAATATAAATCATATTTTGAATTAATAGTTTTTGTTCTTAACAGCCTTCTTTCATTGTTCTGCCAGTTTCTTAAGGTGGAGCAAAACTGAAGGGGATTTCCCCGGAAAAGTCCTTTATTAACAATGAGTTGCTCTTAAACCCTGTTATCAAGCTCCAATGCACTTAAATAATCCTCAAAGAGCCTCTCCTTTTAATTAAACTTATCACTCCACCTGCCTCGTTACGCAGTAATCCGATATGTATATTTAGCCAATAACCGGAGTCAAAAAGAATATTATAACAGCAGCCGATTTTTCAAACACGCACAACGTGATTCTGAAGTTCGTCTGTGACTGAGGGTCTCAGGAGGAGGGGAGGGGGCTGAGCAGACTGATGCTTCTCTTCATTTGGGATGAATAATAGAAGTACGTGTTTAGGCCTGTCTAGACGGCGGGTCTCTCACCTCCTTCTCCGGTTTGTGGAAGTGCTTCACAATCCCATTGATGGCCTCTCCCACTCCCTCCTGGATCTGTCCTGTGTTTAACTCTGATGGTGGAGAAAAAAAAGAATAAAATAAACACAGGTGCACCAAAAAACACAGACTCATACGAAACACCCAGCCGGGTCTTATCTGTATGCTAATGTTTCATAGATCATGTTTTTTTCCCCTCTCTAAACCAGATCAAGACAACAGCTTAAAGCTGGAAACACAATCTTATGATGGCAGCCGAGTCAAAAATGTTCCCTTTAGGAATGATCTTAGGCGAGTGATGGTTTTACTTGGTTTGCTGCTTGGTGAGATGGTGACAAATCTCCTCATCATCCCTGGAGACTGCTGCATGGGGGGTGTTCGACACATCCGCTCGTCGTTCTCAGTGCTGGGGGTGATCAGCTCTCCCACCAGTATCCTTTCCAAACTGCCGTCATCCACGCCCTTCCCCAACCACCGGCCGCACGGAAACCTAACGCCAAGCACGTGGAGCCCACCTTTAGAGGAACCGCTTTTACACTCGGAATTTGACTTGTGAGGACGGCTTACTTGTAAGTGTGTCCCGTGATCTCGTTGCGGACCATCACACACTCCACGAGCCACTTGGCATAGAGACCTGAGTTATCGTGACCCATCTGCACCGTGGTGAGCTTCCCCAGGTTCTGGCACTGTGATGGAGGGAACCATGATGATGTCACACACCACACAAAAGGCAGTTTAGGGTTTGTAGCTATAATAATTGCTCTAATTTGTACATTTTAGTCCTAATTCTTATCAATAAGAATTAAGACTAAAAGGAAAAAAAATATCTAACAGAAACAAACCAATGACTTCATCAGATTTCTGTGGAGGAGGGGGAAAAGTGGCACAAATTTATCAACAGCCTGTTTTAAATACCAACCCAATTTATACCTTTAACCAATCTTTTAAGTATAATTCTTAAAGAAATACATAGTGTCTTTCTGACAGCTGTATTGTAATACAATCTTCAGATCTTTTATTAGTCTGAGAGAAGGCTGCAGGTAAGTGTTTAAAAACATGGGAAACAGACTTGAAGCCTGAGCTAAAAACAGGTTTTAAGGCAACTTGTAACAAACATAATGAGCAATCTCTTACAGAGAAGATCTGAACAGTTGTAGCGATCCAATTAGAAGCCAAATCTAACGTATGTGAAATGGACGATAAAGAAAATGAACGGAAAAGGATTTCTGCGTAAACACAGTGTGAGACTTCCTGGTTGCAGTAAACTCATCATCAGGAATTATAATTCAGTTGTGAAAGTCAGGATTCACTTTGTAATACAGTGGAACTGTCCTTTAAAAGAGAATTAACACAAACCTCAAAAGTGATTTCTAGAGTGTTTCTGGGCACCTGGAGGACTCCAGTTTCTGACAGCTCACCAGAAACACACACCCAGGGGTTGGCTGTAAACATGGAGCCGCCCAGCTTCTTACTGGGAACAATCACGACGTGGTAGGGGATCACTGGGAGTCGGAGGGGAGGGAGGAAAAAAATAAGGGTTATTCAGGGAACTCAAATCAGTCACATCCTGACTGACTTTTTGACTTCTAACTCACTGATGGTTGTGAAAACGTTGGTGAAACAGAAGTAATCCACAGCGTTGAAGGACAGGAGGTGGTAGAGGAACTGCTCCTTCTCATCGTCACAACGCAGGAAGGCGTAGCGCTTGTACAGTTTTCTGGAAAGGAAGAAAAAGGACCGTAAATAATCACTGCAAGAAGTGACGCGATAAGGTCAGACAGAAATCCTCCTAACCCAGTTTGTCACTCAGGTATTAATTATGAAGAGGGCTGTTATTTATTCATGCAGTCTGGACGACGGCTTGATGCTTTGCAATTTCAGAGGAGGTAATGTATTATAAATGACCAGATCACACACACACACACACACACACACCATCTCCCTTTCACACAAGAGACATTCCTGCACAAGCAGAGAAAAAAGGTCCTGACAGGAACAAAACCGTCTGGGAGAGACACTATGATCTTTAGGCCGTTGGAGTGAAACCTTCTCTCTGTGGCAGCAGACGGAAGAATTGAAGCTGTGGTAAAAGTTACTCTGCTCACTTTGTAAGCTCGTGCTCCGACAGCAGCTGCTTCAGGTGTCTGGAAAGCAGCTTCTTCTCCATGGACAGGCGAACCCAGGCTCTTGCCTTGCCCACGTCGGTCTTGATCTCACTAATATTCTGAATGTGTCTGCAAAATATTAATAATAATAATAAAAAAGGACAAGTTCAGGAAGCAGCAGAGAACGCATAAGCACAAAAAACTGGAGAATGTCTAGATTTTGATAATTAGAATTTCGCAACAATGTAAAAGTCATTTACTGCCTCCATTTTTATAAATGCAAAGGCTTGTAGGTTTCTTTATTTTGTGACATTTTATGAAAATAAAACAGAGAAAAATGCAAAGGTTTTCAGACTTCAGAGTGATTTGTGTTGTTTTGGTTTGAGCTGCACGAAGGACATTTAATTACCTGAGATATACAACAAGGAAATGTTTGCAATTTGGTGAGAAATGACCTCAAAGACACTTTCGTTACTGTCTGCAGAAAACAATGCTCGAGCCCAACAAAAAGAAACCTCCCATCCCTGCTGCAGCCAGAAGGAATCCAGCTTGTTTCGGAGCAGCGAGCTGAACTCCTTGGCTCGGCGCCGTCGCTCTGAGCCACTATCATGTCTCTGATGTCCAGACACATTTCCTTCCACTTCACCTGGGCCGTACGCGTCTCCTCCTCCACCACCAAGTAACCCAGATTTCTACACTGCTCGTCTCCATGGCAACAGGGGAAAACATCTCGTTTCCGAGGCGTCGGTACTAGCTAACGGCGGCGACGCAAGTGTGAGTCACTGCTAGCTTTAAAACGGATGAAATGTTACGTTAGCAGGCTAATATTGATTATTAAAACTTAGTAAGGGACAGTGATGCCATCAGACATCAACACAAACACACAGGAGGGTCTATCTATCAACACACAGCAGAGCTGGATGGTTATGCCCTGAGATGACCCCCCCCCTCTCCTCCCATCGTCTCAGACAGACGAGAGCTCTGGTAATTAGGCTGGAAGTAACGCGCTGCTCCACACGGACTCACTCTGCGTCTTTTCCACGCAGGCCCAGATTCCTGAAGTCTGGCTGGTTGCGATGGATGATCTGAGTGTCGGAGCTGCCGTGCAGGCGAGAAGCATTAAAAACTAACATGTATGCATATTTTATCTTTCTGGATTCGGTTTATTTTTGTTCCTGGTTTTCTTTACTGCTGTGTTCTTGGTCTGAATGATTCTGTAATGCTAATTAAACACAGATGTTGTAAAATATTGTTTATCACTTGAAATAAAAGATTTAATTTTATAACTGAATGCTGAATCAGTAATAAATAAAACTCAAGTTGTTGTAGACATTATAGCAGAAACACTTGAATACATAATTGAATTTTATATTTAGTAAAATAGAATCCATTTACAGACAGAAGAGCTGCAGAAGATTAAACTACAGAAATATTCAAAGCAAGGCGGCTCAGCTGATCAGGATTTTGCTTTCTGAATATATATTTTGTACAGAACTTGATATGGTAAAAATGGCATCCAATCTTCAAATAAATATTTATAGAAAATTTACTGTAAAGCTCAAATCTCTTAAAATGAGGAAGTCTTAAAGGTTGCTTTTAAAATTACTATAATGCATTCTGAAAAATTTGCTGACAATTATATTTTAGTCTCTTGAACCAAAACTGAAAACAGTTTAGGGAAAATACTCACTGTTCTGAGTGTGTCAAGACATTACTGTCAGAATTATACTAAATAATGTGCTATTTTAATTTATTCCCTTTCTAAATCTCTACAGCAATGATGAGTATGTAACAGCTTTTTGCAGTTTTTCCAGAGTACCACAAGGGGGCAGCATTAGCCTAACATACATTATCCTGAAGCTGACTAGCAGCTCAATTGTTTGAGATACACAGGGCGATATTACCACACCGCAGCTTTCCATTCCTCCTTTCTGTTACCACAGTCTTCCTCACCTCATGTCCTGGATCAGAGAGACTCTCAGAGGAGGCATGGCTGATCCGCCTCCATCAGACTTCCGCCTCTCGGTGTCATGGATGAACCCTGGTGTGGAAGTGAAATAAGTGAATACTTGCAGATGTTAACTGGATCTGCTCATCAGGTGAAAGGATGTAAGCATTTACCTGGAGGTCCCAAACTGCCTGGAGTGGCGTTCTTCTCTTTGCTGTCCTGGTAATGCAGGAGGTGGGACCACAAGGCGGATTTACCCTGAATCAGAAAACTCATTTAGTGCCACGACTTGCTCTGACAGGACTTCAGCTAATTGCTGCAGTCCAATTATGTCGAATGTGACAATGGTTGAGATTGTTTTTGACTAACCTGTTTAACCTGTAGGCCGTGACTCCAGATCCTCTCCAGCAGGTCACAGAGGCTGGCGATCAGGGTGTTCTCCTCAACGCCTGTGATACTAACCTCTCCATGACCCAACTCCACAGCCTCCCGGCCCATCTTCTCCACCAGCATGCGCTTTGTCTACACAGAAACAAAACAGCACACACCCATGTTGGTTCTCAAGGAAACAATTGTTTGAACCTTTTTTCTTTTTATTTTTAAACTTCTGAGCAGCCATGTCCTCATATGAATTTGTGTTCAGAAGAAACTGTACCGAAAGTGTGACTTTGGTTTTAACACATTTTAATGATTTGGTTTTATTTCCGTGAACAAATCTCAGATAATTTGTTTTGACAGCATTACATTAAGTGTTTAGGTTTTAAGTAAAGCAAACTGAACTTACCAGAAAATGGTTAAAATAATGTATTTGTTTTTTTGGTGTATCTTTCTTAATGTCCCTTTGAACATAAAATAACTGATAACTAAAACCTACAAGTAGATATGCACTGATGTGTCTTAATATTTTAAATAACACTGATTTTTATGACCTAACTTTATTGAATGCAAAAACAAGCTGCTTGCCAAAAAGCAGGTAAATGCATCTATTATACATGAGGCAGAGCAAATATTGAACTGATCAACTAGTCAAACACAAACCTTGTTCCTGCACTCCTTCAGCAATCCTTCAACAAATTTCCAGTTCGTCTGAGCGATTACAGACGGTGACAAGTTGGATAGTTTAGGCTGCCTGATGGTGGTTCCCAGGTTTCTGGCTTCCTGGATGTATTTCTGATAAAAGGCAGAGAAATTGTTCAATAAATATTAGGCAAACGTTGAAATAAATAAAGCTGGAATCACTTAAGCTGACACAGATGGAACAGCAGGAGAACTACAGGCACTATGTTATAGTAAATCCCTGTATCTGCTGAAATGAGTCAGGAAAAACCATAAACGACCAGACTAAACTCAGCTGCTGAAAGTTACAGAAGCAGAGGGAGTTAAAGACCACATGTGTGGGCATTTCATCTGGCCTGTGGTCTACCAACACATACCACGTCCACAGTCACCGACTTTAGACACGGCTTGAAGGACTGCGAGAGCCAGTAGTAGTCAAGAAACACCAGGAGCTGCGGCTCCGGAAACAAACACTCTATGTGCTGCGAGTGTGTGAGCACGGGTGCAAGAGGGGCAGAGAAAAGGTGAACCAGAAGTATGAAAGGAGGTGAGAGGGAATAAAGGGGGAAATCAAAATAGAGCAGGTTAAAATAAGGTCATGCAAAACGAGCAAAAGAAAACAAAGCCCAGGTAGTAAGACCGTATGAAGGAAAGTGCTGAAAAGAACGCCGGGAGCTCTCACCTCTCTCTGGTCGTTGTCTAAATAAAGGTGCTCGGCGTGTTGCTTCTGTCGGTCCCTCCTCCTCCACTGAGCAGGAGCGCTTCTCTTTGCCCATCTGAAGCACAAAGAAACATTAAAACCAGCTGCTGAGCAGACAGAATACAAGAGAAGGGACGTTCACACAGGGACGTTTTCATCCTTGCATTCACACAGAAATGGTGTTTAAGGAGCCCCAAAAATGGGTTCTAGTTTTATTTTTCGTGTAAATAGCTAAAATGTGACTTTTTAAAAAAAGCTATGTTGTCATAGTCCCACATCTAATCTAAACCTACGACCTAGAGGGTGGTCTTCTTCTTGTTTCACAGTGTGTTGGATTTACACACGTGCTCCACGCCTTGTTTCCTGTTTTTAGTGCCTTTTTGTGGCGCGGGTGACAGCACCACGTTTTTGGTGTTGAAGGCGAGGATGAAGGCGTGCCGTGTTTATGAGGAAACTTCAAACACTGTGCTTCCCTGTGGACACGTATTAAAACCCACTGACTTGTTGCTGGTGGGCCCGGTGGAGAGCACGTCGGACTGCAGCCGGGGGAAGAAGCCCTGCTCGTATCGGCCCTGACCGATCTTCATGTCCAGCAGGTGGGGGTGGAGGGCAGTGTGGTCGATCTTCGACACTCTCATCTCGATGGCTTTCTCTGTGGAGGACACCACACCGTGCATTTCTGTTATAATAACTCTCCCAAATCACAACAACGACGCAAACATTAAAAAAAAAAAAAAAAAAACTGGATTTCTACATGTTGCCCAACCTGCTATTACAGTTTGAGATATTTCAGAACTTTTAAGACAACAATTCATGTTTAATTTGGTAAAAAACAATCCATAACTGTTTGGACAGGTGTACTTTATTTTATTAAAAATAAATAAATAAATCTGTGCCATCCATTCCAACAGTGTCTTTGAAAATAGATACGACACACGGCTACTCAAAAATCTGATATCCTCTTGTGGAAGACTGTCATTTTCTTGTCCTTTTTCCTTCTTTAATCATCTGGCAACATTTTCTAAATTTTATGCAAAAATTTAAAATAGTATGGCTAAGAAGAATGATGTCAAACTTTAAAACAAACAAGCTGCCAACAGAACAACGAGGACATCTTAAAATTAAAGAAACACAAAGAAGCGCTTCCACCCAAACACCCACAGAGTCAAGAGGAAGAAAAAGGGCTCAGAAAAGCTTTTCTTCGAAGAAAGCAGAGCAGAGCACACATGTTCCTTCAGACAGTGATTTCTGATGGCTGATCAAAACAAAAAAAGACACCCACACAAGAGCTGAGTGAACAAAAGCAACAATAAGGTGAGAAAATGTATGTCAATACGGGTTCTTTAAATAGTTTAGAAGGAGCTTAAAGCAGGAGAAGGTGTGAGTGGAGACAGTGGAGAGGTACAAACAGGTCAAAGCTGCAAAGAACAGTTCATCAGAAGTCAGATTACCCAAATCAAAAAGGAAGGATCAAGTATTTTATTATTAAACAGATCTTGTTCGCAAAGTTTTGCAAAAACCATCATGTATGCAGTGCAGAGGGGAGCTCACAGATGAGATATATTTTGTGACAAACACCAGCAAACTCAACCTATTTGAATAAAAAATACTGGGACACCAAGTTAAAAGAACCCAGTGCATCCTCTGTGAGTGTCCCCCACACAAAAAGCACTACACAACGAAGGCTCTGCCACCCATGGATGAGCAAGAGAACTAGAAGATTTACGATCGTCTGTCTCGTGATTCTCCAGCTCAATGATTTGGGGTCCAGGAGCAACATCATCAGCTTTTTCATATCGCTTTTTAAGCAGCTGGTCTGCAAACAAGACATTGATTACGAGTCATTGATCAGAAGAAAGAGAACCTCCAGGTCTGTCAGAAATCTGGACTTTAGACTAAACGAATTTCTAAGATTTCTCCAGATACGTTCATTAAAAGTTTACACCGCAAAATACAAAACAAAGAAAGTTTGCCCAAGACTGAAATACTTACCAAACTATTTATATTTCTGTTTCGATCAATTCAAACTCATCAGATATTTTTAGAGCCGATCGTTTCTCCTTACCTGATTCTTCGATGTTTGTGCATTTTTGGTACATGGAGGTGCGCAGCGTGGGCGTACGGACGTTCAGCATGCGGATCTTCTCCACACGCGAGTCAAACACCCTCAGAGTGTGGTCCTTCTCCTCGTCGTCGTGACAAAGGATCTTACTATCGATGAAAGAGGCAAACATCTGAGTCTCCAGGAAACGAGACAGGAACGGCAGGTAGGGCTCTGGTTGGTCAGACAGGAAGGAGGCCTGCACACAGAAGGAAAACTCTGAGATTTAGGGTTTATATAAAACAACTCGGTTTCAGGCAGTGCATCTGAATGCCACTACACGGACCTTATCAAAGTTCTGCATCTGGTCTCTGTTGGTGAACCAGGACTCTTTGTCGTGGCTCGGCTGGATGACAAACACATCGTAGTCTGCGAACATCTGGGTGAACCGGTTGGCGAAGACCTCGCGCACCTGGATGTTGAGCTGGTGCATCTTCAGCTCCTCTTCGTCGCACTGAAACCGCCCGTCCTTATTGCTGCTGGCATCCTCTTTCACCTCCAGCTGATCGGCACAAGCATTCAGGAATTCGGGTAAATATAAGCAATCGTTTTAAAATCAACTGTGACACAAGGACCAGAAGAGAAGAGAAGACTGTCTGGAGAAGCAGGAGGGATCTGACAGCTACAACAGGCCTGATGAAACAGCAGAATTATAGGGAACCCAAGCGAATTATGATTTATGACCCATTTGAAACTGAAAAAAAGTTATTTTTTAGCAAATAATTAGGACGCTGTTATTGAGAGGGGGTGAAATGAAAAATCAGAACTACTTCTGTGTGTCTGTGTGCTTAAAAACGTTGCATTCAAGTGACGAGACTCATTTTTTATTCTTCACCTGTGTTTTAAAGTGACTACTGAGTTGCATTTAAACAAAAATCAAGCTTAAAAGGTGACCTTGTAGCTGAGAAACAACAGGAGGATGATGAGCTAATCCGTTCAGGGAGAGTTAATGGTGACTACATGGACATAAGCAGATTAGACTTTACATAAACAGTTCGTTCAGCTAGCTGGGATTCTTTTTTTAATGATGCAATTTACTACCTGAAAAATACTGAATATGGACGTAAAAGTGTAGAGATGGAAACTACACTCGTCTTGTGGGGCTGAGAGATTTCCATGTTGAACTTTAGAGCCAAGACTGACATTTTTTGTTCGTTTTAGTTTAGATGGGTGGTGTTATGTCACCATTTATCCACCGTCTTGTCACTGAAAACCTGACAATGTTTACAACATGCTATGCTTTCCTTTTACTTTAACTCATTTTTATACCAGAGAAATGCAGCTGGAGCCACTTGACATGGAGCAACTTAAAAACAAAAGATGAAGATAAGCTATAAAAGGAGGAGGTAATATAAACGTTAGAAAACACCATTTCCATCCTTGTTTGTAAGATACAGAGGTGAAAAAGGGGTTAAAGCTGATGCGCCTCCAAGGCAGCAGCAAAAATAACCCGAGTGCTGAACAAATACTGTTGTCCTTCCTCTGAATCTGCGAGGCCAGCATCATATTTTAAGGTGCTGCTCCAATAGGAAGCAACGCAGGCTTTATTATTAAAAAAACAAACAAACATGCAAATGGGAGCGCTGAAACAAGAGGTTGTTTCTTCTGTTACTGCACATCTGAAGCAACGGAAAGATCAAATAGTTTGAATTAATCAAATCTCATGGAGGAAAAACAAAACATCTGTAAGACGCACAAAATGTGCGACACAAACAGCTTTTAGTTCTCATGGTTTATTTCTCACACCTTTGAGAGGACAGCTGTCAGGAAATCTCTACAATAAAACCATTCCGATCAATAATCTGTGCAAACTGTATGTTTACAGAATATAAACAGTAATACAGTGAAGAGCTTCAAAGTTAAACTAAATAAATACATATTACTGTTTTTATTACTGAAAACACTGAGAAATGTTCCGTTTGTGGCCTAACAGAGGCTCACACTCACACTTGTGTCTCTTTTAATATCTCTGAATTTGAACTAAAATCATGAATAGTGTGAATATTTAATCAATTTATTTAATGACTTTAATGCTGGATGAATACTGGACCTTTATTGATCCCATTTCTAAACCTTCATATATACAGATTTATTTTATTAGTTACAGTTGTGTTTGTACTGCAATGGTTTTGTATTCCCAAACAAATAAACGAGCAACAACCAATTTTTACTTTCTGAATGGTTGAACACATTAAGATGGTAAAAATTAAGCTTTTAAGAGTTTCAACTCTTAAATCATCAGTGGTGGTCATCAAAGTGAGTTGTTTTTTTATCTTTTAGATTACGTCACCGTTTATTGCACTTCTTCGTGTCACCGAGCTCGCTTTCATTAAAAATTAAGCCCCACCTACATGATACATGATCATTCGAGCAGCCGATCATTAATTCATGAGACGACATCATCTCTCACCTTCTCCAGGCTGACGCCCGTCCTCTTGACCAGGGCCTGCAGCCTGGCGATCGTTTCGTTCTGTCTCAGCAGGTAGGAGTTGAGGGGCGAGGCCAGGTTGCCGTTCCGCTTGTCAGAGACCATGTCGACCGATCGAAAGCCCCGGTACTTGGCCTGGCAGTCGCTGGAGTGGATATTCCCCTCTGGAGAAATGCCGAAGGACATGAGCACCTCTGAGATCTCCTGAATGAACTCCAGTTTGTTGGGAAACTGCGGCAGCTCCTCTGGCAGCTCGATGAAATGATTATCAATGTCCACAAAACACAAGTTGGCCTGGAAGAAACCAAAAATGTGCATAAATATAGTAGATAATATCATATTTACGCAGGCTAACTGCAGCAATATTAATCCAAACAAGTTTTTTTCTCCATGTCAGAAGGTTTAACAGTTTAACTTCTTAATTTATCCCACATGTCTGACATATTATTAAACATTTAACACTTCTGTGCAAAAACCTGGAAACAAAAACTTGCTGCTAATGAGCTGACTGAAAAGTCAAGCTGGCACACAACGCTGAGAGCAAAATCGGCCTGGTTTAAAATATCCGGGTACACTGGAGGCACCGTGCAAGTTAAATATAAATGGGCTTAGGTTCCAATTATCTGGAGTAACTAGACACCCCAAAGTAGAAACAAAATGGAGGCAAAAATGGTTGTGAAAGCAGTGAAATAAAGGACTGTTGGCACAGATGCAGGGTTAAAAGGAGGTTTTCCTTCACAAGCAGGTGGTAAAATGTACTGGGAAGGGCGTGTTTGTACCTCCTGTGGCAGCTCGAGTTTGGTGCGGTCGTCCTGTCCGTTGGAGTGGAGGCCCATGAGATACGGTACAGGAGCATCCAGGAAGTGGAGCAGGGAGGCAGGCAGAATGGGAACGTACACATGCTGCCACTGGTAGGGGAACATCAAGGCTGTGATGCTCTCCGCTACGGTCATCAGCCTCTGATAATCTGTTTCACACACACAGGCGTCATATTTAATATAGATCAGCGTACACAAATTCAGATTATTGGGAAAAAAAGTGTTTCATTTGTCAAGCTGCATGTTTTGTTCCTCGTTTTCACTCCTTAAAACCCACAAAAAGGCCAGTAAACATAAGACAGACGAGCTGTGCAGCAGTAAGGTCAGTGGTTTTAACTGCTGACGTCTCGTTCGTCTGTTTGCTCTTCTGATGTATGACTGTTCACAGAAATATCTGCTGCAGTCAGATAATCAGATCGGACCCAAAACAAACAACGTGACCGACTGGAGCCGCAGAGACTTTTCTGGAGCAAAGATTTCACTCTGTGGACACAAATTGGACTAACAAGACATTAGAAAACAAAACAAAGTCAACTCTACTTGAACCACACCGTCGTTGTTCCTCTTTTTGTTGTGCAACCGAATGACTGATAACCAAACTCAAAAGAATTATGTTGATGTTGCTCAAGCTCCTCCCGTTAACATTTGCTCTGGAAAATAATGACATAACCATTCCACTTTGACTGCAAATTAGACTAAAACGCAGATTTAAAAGAATCACCGCGGACACCAAATCTGCTGTTTTCATTTTCAGTCAAAGTAAATACAAAGCCTGTTTTTCACTTTTATAATGTAGCATTTTTTACGATATTATGATGCAGCTGTAAATTAAACAAATGGTGCAATAAACTCTATAAATTGACGCCAAATTAACCACAGAAACCTTCGGCCAGTTCTTGAAAGTTTCCCCAACAAACATCCCAACAGTCGGTCTGAAAAGGCAACAAAAGCCTAAAGTTAAATCGAACAAGCTTGAGCGTTTCAGATAATAAATAAATGGGAGAACTTTAAAAACGTAGCACATAAAGTGAGCCTTCTTATTACGACCAGCAGGCCAAAGTGAGAACTGTAAATAAGGATTAATAAAAAGGAAGTTAAAAGCCTCATAAAAACAGGTCAGAGTGATTTTAATGAAACTGTATTTCTTGCAACATAAATGAAACACAACGAACAGTGACTCCACTTTAATCACAGCAAGTCTGCTGCTTCAAAAGAAATATAGAAAAACTATACAGACTGTGGTTTTATAATACAAACCCAACGAAACGTCATCCATGAGGGAAGTTAAATAAGCTCCTGTTTACTGCTGGTATTTGCATATTGTAAACTACACTGGTCTTGACCACTTTGTTTAGTTTCTGACCAATAGAGCGCCACCTCTAGTTTTAGTCTCTTTCAGGGGAAGTCCTCAGAAAGGTCCACAGTGCCCGGTGTTATCCGGTATTTAGAGGATCCAGGCTGAAGAGGGGCACAGCTGCAGCCAGCTGACCCACTGGTCAAATGCTTTATCGGGACTCCACATAGCAACACTCACAAGCTCGGGCTTTCACACCTCAGTCAACTGGTGTACATGCAAATATGTGCCCTGTCCTCCTCATCTGCATTCCTGCTCAAAGCTGTTCACACCTACAGAGCGCTCAGCAGCAGCTCTGCCTCTCCTCTTATGGTGCCAAAAAAAAACCCGATTACTTCATTTGGTTGCGTGCTGGTCCAGGAGAGGGGACTCTCCGCCCGTCTTATCCCAGGATGGGGATAAGTATACTAACATCACCCATGTCCTGTTCAAATAGGCCATCAGATCAAACCACTTAAAAAGCTGCATGCCCAGAATATTTTAGAAAGTGAGAATTGATAACAGTTTAGGGATGGAGTGATGCTGTTACTATTTACTCACCAAGAGTGAATTATGTAGCGCAGAAGACTAAAATTATCCTCAAAATAGAGAAGTTAAACTCAAGTCCAACATGGTGTTTTAAATGGGTGTGTTTTAACACGTATTTAACTTTCCAATAAATAGTTAGATGTGAACATTTGTTCATCAGCGTTTATTTCCAGAGAACAAAGTGTTCTGACACAGGAACAGCTTCAGCTCTGTGGATTTAACCTCGATTTTCATCAGCGGGGTTCAAATCTGCGTACATTTCTGACTGAAACAACTTCAGTCAGTTCAGATCTTCCCTTCAGGCCCTTCTCCCCTGATTTGTCCTGTCACTGTCAACCGCATGAATCACATAAAGGGACAAAGCGCAAAAAAAGCAGATTATGTCTGGATTGCACCTCATCACAATAGCTGACGCACAATGGGCTTTCAGTCTCAGACTGACAACAGAAACAGCATCCTTTTTTCACATCACCTCTGTTTCTTGTCATAGAAAATAAGCAAGACAGGTTTTTATTTCTTTCTTCTTTAAATCAGAGTGAAGAATTCCTGTTCTGTTTTTGTCCCGCAGCATTTACGGTCGTCTCCTCGGCCTCTTTCCTCGAGTGCGTGGCGAATTTCTCCTGGTTTCCTCTGGATGGAAGCTCAGCTCCACACAACCGCCTTCACATGTTCCTGCAGTGATGAGCCTCACGGGGGTGAGGAGAGGCATGATGTCACCGCTGACCAATAATAATCATCCTGCATTACCGCTATCCTCCCCGTCTTCGGGTTGCCTAGCAACACGACAGCTTTCCCCCTAAAGAGCTTTTCCCTCCCGGCCCCTGCCGTTTTGTAAACCATTTGCTTTCGCTTGCAGTTGTAATGGATCCAGTCGGCACAACAGACCCAGCACCCTTAAGCGATCTGCCCGTTTCCACTCAGTCTATCCGAAAAACACTACCTCTGCAATCAAAATGAGATGGATTTTTACTAATGAACAAATGCAGGCAGAGATCAAGCTCCCTGTGATAATGAAGGCTTGTGATTTGGTTTTCAAAGCTAATTAAATTAGCTAATAATCAGATCGTTGCTGAGTGTTAAAGCACAGGAGATAAATCTGAGTGATTAAAGACAGAAACAGTACTGTATCATCAATGAAGATGACTTTAAAGTTGGTTTCAATTAAGCCTGAAAAATTAGAAAGCAAATTTAATGAAAAGAAAAATGACCACAAATGTTTTGCATTTCTTCCGAGCAAATAAGTGTTTTTCACTTCTCGAAAATGGAAAGAGTTGCTTTTTTTAGAGAACAGCATGCAAATTCATACATCGGCCTTAGAACCCCGCTGCACTTTTCCAACGTCCGTAACAAAAAAAGACTGAATTACCACTCGAGTTCGTACATCCATCTGCAGGTGTCGGGGCGGTAAACAGTTTCAACTTTTCTTTCCGGCCTATTTTTAAGCTTCACGTTCGTTTGTGTATTCTTGATGTAAATGAGTAATGCAGCACTGCGTAGCAGGAGAGATGAGGAGGTCACAGCTGATTTCTGACACAACATACAATAACTTCAATCAACTATTTGTAACAATGATTTTCTTATAAACCAGAGGCCAAAAAGGTCAACATAATTAAGTGAGAAAATAAAACAAATTATCAATAATTAGTCTGATCTTTAGAGAATTCCTAGTCTCATATCACGACACTGATACGTCTCCCAGCTTCTGTTAGATGAGTGTCCAGTACAGGTCCTGAAGGGTCACTTTCCTGCATGTTTTAGTTGTTTCTCTGCTCTTCAGCAGGTCTTCAGGTTCTACAGAAGCCCGTTAATCACTCCTTCGTTTAAATCAGGTGTGTCAAAGCAGAGAAACATCTAAAACGTGCAGGATGGAGGCCCTCCAGGACCAGGATTGGACACCGCTGTGTTAGATCTTACAGGGTGATAAGACCTGATAATTCCCAAATAAATGATGTTAGAAATGATTGATTTAGAACTTCTCATTTTGTACATTTAGCAATTTAAAGCATTCCCTTACTGAACAGGATAATCTTGACTACTTGTAATCCTTTGGTACTGGATGCTTAAGGCTACATGAAAGCTCTGAGCGTAACCGTACGGAGACTGCGACTTACGTTGTGAGTAGAGCAGTATCTGCATCTCGAGCAGGGCACATGTGAACAGCTGAAGAACGTTCTCCACCCCGAGCAGATTAAACATTTCACCGATGGCAAAGTCAAAGAGCGGGAGCTCAGACGTGCTCGGCCTCTGGCACACGATGGGCCCGTAGACGCCTGAGAACTTGAGGGAACGCCCGGAGGGAGGCTGGGGCACCTCGTAGAGGATGTTGTAGATGTAGCTCTCTAAAGGGAGGGGTGGGGGCTGCGGGGACGTGACCGCCTGGTGAAGCTGCTCCAACACCTTCCTGCAAGCCTGAGCGAAAGCCATGGGAGTGATGAGGCAGATGCACTTTGACACGTACAGCGTGTCGCGGCTGATGTCGTACGAGTTGAAGCGCTGCAGGCGGGAGATGGCGGGCGCGGCATGGAGCACGGGACGAGACTGGGAGAGCCGCTGGTCCTCGGGGCCTTGCGGGGAGGTGGGGGTGTGTAGGATGTCGTACTGCTCTGCGTTGTGCATGTGGTAAAGTGTCTGCATAGCACTGCAGATCTGCTTACTGGTCACCTCCTCAAAGAAGGTGAGGGCAAAGCCATATGTCCGAGAACCATCCTCTCTGGTGATGATAAACGAGTGGAACTGGGGCTCCCTGGAGTCAACTTGTGTCCTGAATGATAGACCCTTTGGCATACAGAGCTGTGGGAGGATCACAAAGTTGAGAAAGAGAGAGATTACTTGCTTTGAAATTGCGTGCACAAATTTTAATTTAAAATCCAGCAATAAACAGATTTTGATAGAACTGTGTGGATTGTCATACCATGCCCACTGCATCCTGGTCAAATGGATTCCACTCAACATTTTCTGGATAGTGCGCGAGGACTTTAGACTTAAAGGTTCTCCGCAGTGGACTCTGCTCAAAATTCTCACCTGGAAGTCAAACAAACAATGCAAAAACAAAAAGGAGACACACAGTTCAACTTTCCACATGAGGACACAGAAGCAGGGCGACAGTTTGATTCGGAAGCAAGCTTTAAGTGCCAGGCAAATCACAAAGGGAAAGAAAATCAGCACATCTGTCTTTAGAGGAAGATTGTATTGCATCATATAAAGCTGCCATCAGCATCCTGTTACAAAAAAGTCATCAATCAAAGTCGAAATTAACCTAGTTTTACGGCTCTACATGCTTCAGGACAGCTTTAATGGCAGTACAGAGGGACGCAGAAATTAATCAGTCATAAAAGCACACGTCGAGTTGATTTCAACCCAGAGTAAAGCAGAAGTGATGCACACACCAAGGCAGGACTGAAAAAAGTTATTCAGAGTGTAGACCAAGCAATGCCAGTGCAGGCGACACTGGATTTGTGTGTGAGATAACAGAAGCGGTGATTGTCAAACATCAAACATCAGCTCCTTGTTCAGCTGCTACTGAAGGACGGGAGGTGAGGGGAGGAGGGAAATCAAAGTGGCACAAAACAGGAAAGGCAAATCTCCATCTGTGCAGGAAATTACAGTAAAAAAAAAAAAGTTTCTGAAAATAAGAAGGGGAGGGTGGGGGGTGCTGAACACAAAAAATAGAAAAGAAAACAAAAATAAGGTGCATCCGGTTGAAGGGTTAAAGCTAAGCTGAAGTTAGGAGGGGGAGAAGAGTGTGTGTGGTGGGACGGTTACCTTCGTTTGCACTCGCCAATTTTCCTCTGGCCCCATCTCTGAATTTAGTAGCCTCTATATACTGGCATAAAGCTACACGACAAATAAAACAAAAAAGGATTAAAAGCCTGGTTCTCGATGGGTAGCGCATCACTTCTCAGTTTTGTGCATACTCATCCTCACAGCTGACTTGTTCTCCACACACATACACACACACAGAGGACATTTTCTGCCTGTCAGGTGGGTATAACAATTCAAGCCAGCTGCTGGGGGTTACGATAAAAGGGTATATCATTTCTCTATCTCAGTTTCATCTCCTCTAAGAACATGCAAAAACATGCAGCCACAACATGGATGAATCTCCTCAAACACAAAGGAGGAGAACTGCTTGTTGGAGGAGCTTTGTCAGGATGTAAATAAGGACCGGATACTCTACTGCCAGCTGAATGCTCACTTCGACAAGCTAACATGCTTATAATGGAAAAACTGGCAAATCCTTTTTTCATATTAATCTTAAAGCTAGACTAGAAACTTGTAACAGGAAATCACAAGGCGTACAAACGTCTAAGTATTTAAAATTTGCCATTTTCACACAGAGTAAGAACATTTGTGGCTCTCATCAACAGGCAGTCCTGGGTTGGTTGTTTTATAATGTCCTGTTACGTTTCAGCCCTTGAGCTATGTTAGCTTATCTAACATTCTGCTTAAAGAAGCCCCTTTGTGCACTTTGTGACCAAGCAATGCTTTTTACTGACATTTGCCAAGCACTGATGGAGCAGAAACGCATGAAAACATGCCTCTGCAGCATCTAAAAGCCAAATATGAGCCGGGTGACACATTCTACTGATGCTATTATGGCTACAACCACGTCAGCATCAAAACCAGGCTGCTCTCGGGCCAAGAGACAAGGGCTTAGAGAAGTACAGATTTTTTTGTAAAATGTTAAAACCCTTTCTACTATACTGGAAAAAATTAAAGACTTTTAGCCATTTTTTTAAAGAGATAACAGGTCGAAGTTGTGTCTTGAATCAGAAAACTCAATTTGACCCCAAAAGCAAAGCTTGGATTCCACAGTTGTCCTCTTCTAATAATCCAATAAAAATGTTGAGATGAGCAACAAACAGACATTAGACTCTAAAGTACAGTTAAAGACATCCTGGCAAGAATAAAAAAGTCTCAAGGATTAGGGGATTTAATCTGTTTGTTACTGTCATATCCAAACTGCCTAACAGGACAGAAACTAGGCCAGACAGCCCAGACGACACAAACATCAGGAAGTCAGACAATGAGAATATTACATGTAGAGATGAGAGGAAACAAAGAAATGAAGTCAGTCGTCCCTGAAAATGTTTCATTTTGTTAAAAGAGGACATTAAACGCCGGCTTCTACTGCTCCGAGAGCTTCTACATACGGGTCAAATTCCACAACAAAATGGAAACAGATACAGAAGCATCTGGCTGTGGAGCAAAATTAAAGCAAATGTACCTTTTTTCCTACTTGCAGTGTCTTCTATACGTTTAAGAATATTGAAATAAACAATCAGAACTAAGGCTAAACATTTCTGCCATGGGACTAGCAGGATTTCACATTTCTTGACAAGCTTAAGAAATGTAATATCTCACAAAAGGCAAAAAGGTTCATAGTTTTATCATTTTCAACCTTATCTGGGTTCTAAAAAGTGATTTTCAATGCGTCTCATTCCCAAAGCAGCATTTCTTATGCTATATTTGTGCTGTTTTTGTATGTTTGCAGGGATATTTCTCTACATATAACAGTGAGTTTACGGGGTTAATAGGAGATGATTTTCCTGCCAGGGGACATTTTGACACTTATCTGCGCTGACCTTCAAAACACGATATTTGGTCTGGAAAACAACCACAGACGCTCCCATCAAGTGTCAAACTCTGGGATTGGGAAGTGTTTATCAGCAGTAGATATTCACTATTTGCCAATATTATTAAAATGGTTAAGCAGAAGACAGAAATGTTTTGTTTTACAACCGCTCACTGGGTGGATTTATATTGAATGAAGAAAAACTGTAAAGTTAGACAATATGCTGTTAATTCCAGTAAACTGTATTACACTTTCAAGAATTCAAAAAGTGGCAAAAAACTAATTTACTTAAATCTTTCCAAATGATATTGATCCATTTAGGAAAAACACACACAATTTGCCCTTTGCACTCAAACAGGAAAGTTTGCTGGTTTGCGAAATATCCCGAGTTTCACGAGCCGAATAACGCAGGAAGTCTGCACAAAACATTCCTCTCTGCCATGTATGTGAATAAAGGAATCTATAAATGTGGTCTCAAAGGTCTAAATCAATATAAATGTACAAAATGATCCTAGTCAAAGTTAAGTAACAAACATTTTTATCATGTTAAAGGTCTAACATTTTGTTTTCAACAACATACGGCGCAATTATCTGTTTACATCCTTTGGCACTGAAACATTATCTGAGCTCTATGAAATCTTATTTTACTCATCATGACTTGTTAAATTGTTACAAATCTAATTATGAAGAATCACACATGACCAAATGAGTTTGTAAGCACAAGCCTGAAGTTTGAACGCTTCCATCTGAACAGACCTTTAATGGTGACATCCTTACATTTAAAGTGTAAATTTTAATTAATAAAACTTATTTAGCAATTATACCTTCCTCTTGTTTTTAAGATGTACCAAGTAACATGTTGGGCCTAACTCATAATTAGTATCCTTCAAAAACCACCTGCCTCAGTTGATAAATGACTGAAATGAGCTCCAAACTCTCCGGCGTGCACGTCTTGTTCGTCATGTTTTCTAATAAATCGCCTGTGATGAAATGAAAGCGCCGACGTGTTGCGGTGGGCGTAAAGCATCACAGAGATCTGGCTCCTCATCCTGTGAGCCGGGGACCACCCACCGGTCTTCACTCCTGTTCTCAGGCAGACATAAAAGGATCGGCACCTTTCTTCCTGCGAAGCTCAACTCAGCTGCCTGCAGAAAGGCCCGACGTACGTACAGCCCGCTAACGCTTCAAAAAACAGCCCATCAGCAAAAAACTGGCAGAGCAAAGCAGCTCCTTCCCTTCCTGAACTCACCACCTCCACAGCTCCTGGTCCTTAAAGAGCATTTTTTAGTGTTCGTTTAAAAGCCAACTCCTCATCTTGTTTCACTTGTTAGAATGTTAAAAAGACAGCTACACCGACAGCACAGTTTCTCTTTATAAAAATCTGCATCAAAGGTAAAAGCCAATTATGACAGTGCTGGTTTTAAGGACAGAAAATGCAGGAATTCCTGAAGTATTGAGCAGTATTCAGCAACATCCCAAACACCAACCTTTAAAAAATAAAGTCTGTTTGTTAGAGCCCAGACACACACGGTCTGTCAAACATCAACACTTAAAAGATAGTTTTCTCACTCGCACTGATTGAGCAGACTAAGCCCTAAAGACAAACATAGGTGCTTGTTTAAATATAGAAATCCAGCCTTGTTTACACTAAAAGGTAAACACTAGGAGGACCACGAGCCATCTTTAAATGTATTCCAAAATTTCCCAGATTTTCTTTCAGGCAGATAATAAAACCACATAACCCGTTAAAACTACTGACTATTAATAAGACTGAGCAAGCTTTCTGGTTGGGCCATTTATCCTCATTTGTTTGCTGAGTAGGACTGGGGGAGAGAGGCTGCCTCCAAAATTCAAAAGGATATTTAGCATTTGAATAAGGAGAGCCTGTCTGCAAGTTTACTCATGTCCCTCAGCCCCCGCTGGTTCCAGTGTTGGCTGAGGCTGAAGGGTCATGCATATGCTAATCAAGCCCTAACTGTACTGCCAAACACACACACATACAATTTAAAAAAAAAAATTTTTTTTTGTTGTACATGAGTCAACACCATATTAGAAATGAGACGCATGACTTTCTGTAAAATTTCAGAGGAAACCACCACAGAAAGCCACCAATCATCAGCCAGCAGTCCTGTCAACAAACGTTTAAAAGCTTCATTTATTTTTTAAAGCTTTAAATCAGTAAATATATAAAGTTTAATTAACATCGGTGCATGTGTTCAGTGAAGTTTACATCTCACTTTGTCAGTTAATCGTTTCGCACGTGCATGTCAGTGAAAAATAAAGGATAAAATTTGTGTTTTCAAACGCTCCGCGATGACGTCACGTCCTGTTTGGTCAAACCACCATGTTGGAAGACCAGCTCCGGAGTATAAACATGGAGGGTGAGAGGGCCGAGCGGACGCAGTTTTCATCTGCGCGAAAAGTGCTGACAGAGATCAAGCCTTACTTCTGAATCCCTGATTATTTTACTAACAGAGGAGAACAAACAGGCACATTTGTCCCAGATGTGGCTCAGGAGTCTTGGTCAAGCAGATCCTTTAAAAATAAGCCTCAGAATTTACATGAATCATTTTGTTGGAAGTACGTTCACCAGTGCACTTTCTGTACGTACTAACACCTTCAGCCATTAGGATTCTTCTGATAACAGAAAATATTTTATATACTGATTGTTTATACTGACTTGATTCTTTTTTTTAACTCAAATTAACAGTGAATAATCCAGTGTTTGCAAATAAAACAGATACTTTGTTATAGTCAAAGCTCTGGTCTAAGAAAATCTTGTTTTAAACCACAAACACGTTTCATTTTATTTTAGGGTTCCAAATAAGCAAAAGTGTGAAAGTTTAATGTAATTTTTCAACATTTTATCATTTTAAAAAGTAAAGTAATAAAAAAGAAAAGACATCTGTATTTTTCTTTGTCAAATGACTTCTTTTTATAGCTTCAATAAGTCTTACTGTCATTTCTTTAGGGCTTGTTCTTATGTAATTCTTACTACACCATCATGCATAAATAAACAAACAAAAAAAGAACCAGAAAAACTTTAGATTTAAAAGACTGGAACGAGAAAATCTGGGGGTAAACAACACTTTAATGAAGCTAATCTTATAAACTACAGGAAATATCCTGACTGTGCTGACTTGACCTTTTTTTTAAACCAAGTAGCTGCAGGAATCCCCAACTTGTGCATTTGGAGCTAGTTTACTCATCTTTGTTGATAACAGAATAAATTCCAAGGTGTAAAATACCTCAAGGTTTTAGAGCTCATTCTGAAAAAATTCCTCCTAAAAAAAAAAGGAAGTCCCCAAACCAAGCTATAGTTTAACAAAGAAATGCTTCGATTACTTTTCTTCAATTACTGCTGAATAAGCATCTGAACTTCAATGAAAACAGCCTGCCAATAACCAATTTTTAGCAGAAACCTGTGACACTGGAGTTTCCACACCATTTCCTCTCTTCAAGTCATAACTGAAATGGATAAGGGCAAGCCCCTAACCTCTGTCTACAGCAAACAGCGGCAACATGCAGTAAGTAGAACATCAGCGATGTCTGACCTCAAAGCATCGGGCTGATCGTCGGAGCACAGTTTCGGTGGCTGTCTCTACAGAGAGACTTAGAAAGAAACTTTTATCACCAACCAAGAAAAAAAAAAAAAAAAAAACCTAGTGAACTCAACTCAAAAGGTGATGGCAAGAACATGATAACGTAGAAACAGTAACGGTAAACATTTTGAGGAGTTACTTAAGGTTAGAAACTTTATTTCCTGATATTAGGATGTCTACTTTCAGCTGACTTTAAATGTGCTCTGAACATACATAAAATTACACTAACGCACAAGTTAATTACATTTTCATAGTGTTTACGGTTTTAAACATTTCAGAAAATCTTGCCTTTCAGAAGTAAATGTTGGCTAAAGCAAAGAAAAATTTGAAATTAGGATCATTTTATGTTGAGAAACTTTGGAAAAAAACTTCCTGCGTGATCTCATGAGATATTGAGCGATCTTGTGTGATGTGAACGACTCTCAGCTACTACCACATCAAATTTCAGCTCAATACCTGTAAAACTAACTGAGTTATAGCCATGTTTATGTTTTCTAAGGTCAGTTGGCTGTGGCGTCCATCTTGAATTAGGTTAACTCCAAACGTTAGAGCTGTAGCTGCACATCCGATGATTCCTTTAAGGGTTTCATTAAAATATGTCCTGCAAACTTGTATTTTCTTGCTATGCAGTCAAAGCGAGCTTGTAAACAGGAACTTACTTAAAGGAAGTAAAAACGAGAAGTGAAGGAGTTTAGCCTGAAAACTAAAATGATTTTCAGTTACGTTATTGCCTTAAGAAGGAAAGAACTTCCTTTCAGCCACAGAGAGCTTTCACTGCCTGCTGAGTCACAATAAATCACATCAACTCAAGACTGAAACCGTACAGAAGGAAGATTAAAAGGCAAACTTTCACACAAGCAACACCTTTTTTTCAATTGCTACGTTTTATGAGGGACACGTAGAAATATTTGCTGCAGTTGAACTAATTAGATTGTAGTTTGCAACCTGCTCAACCAGAGCTTAAACACCTAAATGAGCCACCCCAAGAGGTTTAATTCGGTTTGCATCATGTAACCAGTTTCATTCTCTTATATCAGGAACAATGAAGGACCTGAATCCAGTGTTAAACAAGTCATGTGAGGCAAGTAGACGTGTTTAAAGTTCTTCTGTGGAAACATCAACATGGTAATGAACTGATCAAGCAGTCTGATGTTCACTGTAAAAAGTCACAACTGCGTCTTAGGAAATACAACGCACGCATCCTCTGATAAGCAGAGTCTGTCCCTTAGATATGATCCAACCTGCTGAAAACAGAACCCTTTAAAGGTAGTACTGTTGGAGACTAGCTGGTGTTTGTGACCAAGCATCCATGTGTTTTTGCTGCCAATATATATATTTTTAATCACAGCTTATTGTCATGTGCATGGCTTGAAATACTGTATTCTAGGCCAGTGGGTCCCAAAGTTGGGGTCAGGACCCCATTGTGGGTCATGAAGCGTGAAGCGAGGGTCCCTGAATAAATTTAATCACCATAATTACTGCAAAGACTCGATGCATCAATAATAACTAATAAAACTAGTACCATAGACGTTAAGGTTGTGGCGTTGTCCCTCTTTAATTTGTACGATAAAAGTGGGAATATTCAGGGTCACACGCCTCTGCTGCTCTTATTTTGTGGGTCAGAAGCTGAACAGTTTGGGAACCACTCTTCTAGGCCATGCACATTATTTCGTTGCCCACATCATACCCACCTCTGATCGCTCGTGACCACATCGGCAGCTAATCAAGTTTATGATACGACTTTGCAGACATTGAGACAAAATTTGTCACACCAATTTTTCCCAAAATGTTCAAAACGGTGAACCTCTGTGAATAACAAATATTCTGAGACGTTTTTAGGGACGCATGTTATCCACCAGCAGTCAGAGCCCAGTGAAATACTACCTTCAAGAAGCCCAGCGTCTACATAAAAGGGACAAAAACAAATACTACTTCTATTAATTTTGACCCCAGTCAAGATATATATATAGAAAAACAAGAATAATCTCACTTCCCCACAAAGTTTCATCCACTGTAACTGGAATGATTTATAGTTTTCAGTGAGTTGCAGAATTTCAGAGGGAACAGAAAACCTATTAGATGCTGAGCTGTAGTTCATAACTACCAAGCAGCTCATAAGCAAAGAGTCTGATCATTAACACATCAGTCTGACTGTGTGTGTGTGTGACAGAGCTCCGCTGGAGCGACGGATCCCGATTCTTTAAGAAGTACACACACATTTCCCCTTTTGGTGTTGGGTTCTGGAGAGCACCGCCTAGGATCAGAGCAACATGTCAGCTGGCTTGAGATCTGGTGACTTGTCAAGGCCGTGATGGCACATGACTGACTTCATTGTCCCGGTCATCAAATCTCAATCTGGTTCACATTGTTATCCTGAATACAAGGAGTCACTCACCCGTGGCTGATAAAAGCCCTAAAACCACATAAATCTACCAACAATCACCTCACTCTCAGCTTTCTGTTTGATCATCTTGCTTCATATGAACATGATGCAAATCTCCTCCTCAGTCCCTATCTGATAAAAACCACCTAAAAACATAAATAAAACAAACCCCAAACGACCTGCTGCACAATCTAATTATGTTTAATATTGTGTAATTGTGAAGATTACACGATGAGGGTCTAGGTGTGAGGATAATATAGGGACATGATACTTTCTCTAGAGTGGGTGTTGTGGCTAATCTCAACATAACTGTGACTAATAGGAGGTAGTATCACAACATCAGCATATACAACAGTGTTATTCCTCCTACAATTAATTATTCCACTGCTTAAATTAACTCAAAGTCTTCACCGTTTTGCCTATTAATCGCTGCGCACAGCATACGTAAAGTTCATTTAATGTATAGGACGTAAAGCAATAGAAAATGAAGTTAAAATGAGATAAAGAGGGTCATTAATCCTGCAGCTTCTTATCGGGTTTTACAAACAAGCAGGCTGGTGGGAGAGGAGCTAGGCCCGGCGTCGGTGCGTTCACCCAAACAACCGACATTACGAGCTAAACACAAATAAAAATTAAATAAACACACGGATTAAATTATGTTCATCGTCCATATTATCCCCGTTTCGCTGCAGCGTCACGACGACACGCTTTAACCCCCCCTCCACCCCCCCAAAAAAGGCTAATGAGCTTACCGGACAGTTCGTCGGGTTCCAGCCCGCTTTCGGTGTCCAGCCCGCAGATCACGAAATAATCTGCGAACCGGGAGGAACCGGAGCTGAAGCCGGTGGTCATTTTGAGACTGGTCCGGTTCTGGCCTTACCCCTGCGACAGGGAGCATATTAGAGGGAGCCGGAGAAGTGATTTCTCCCTGCCATTACGTGCCTTACGTTAACTGCGAGGCTCGAAAATCTCTCTACATATAGAAGCTAAAAGAAAAAAGCTACACCGCAGCAGCTAGCAGCACTTCCGCTCACGCTCCTTCAACGTAAGAGCGCCCAGCAACATCTTTCAAAATAAAATCTAACATTATCACAGGGGTTATAAATGATAAGTTAGTTCCTTATATTCACTCAAATGACTCATGAATCGTTCCAGCTCTGCTTACACACGCAAATATTCTCACATACAACAATTTTTTTAATAAATTATCTGTTTTAGATTAATGTAATGAAGTAATTATTACAATATTTACCTTTGAGATGAAGTTAAGAAGAGGCGGGAAAAAAGAAAATCAGGTGAAATACCCTAGATGTATTTAATTACATTCTCCCACTGTTTAAAATGCAAATAAAATAATAGTGTCCATGTATTACAAAATACTACATAGATGAGTGTGTACAAAATCTGCAGTCATTCAGTCATAACCTATATAGAAACAGTTAAGTTTGTTCCTTTTATTATCTCACAACTAAATCATATTAATTTCAAAATAAATAACCTAGCAACTAATTAGTTCATTTTGTGTTATTACAATTAGGAACAATGTTTAAAAGCACAAAGCTCTTCTATAAAAAAGGGAAATGTTCTTCGGGGACATTTTGACCACGCATTTGCTTTTTCTTTTTCTTTTAAAAAAGCAGAGGTTATGCGAAAACGGCGAAATAATCAGTCGCAGCAGTTTGATCCTGTCTGCGTGTAGACATGCAGGAACTGCTCGTAAACTGGAGACGGTTCTGCATTTGTGGTTTTTGTAATTAGTAAATAGTTTTATAGTCTATTACATGAAATAGACTATGACCTCTAATAGAGGCGGTTGGTTTGAAGAGGCTGAATTAATGTTGCATTCGTTTGGTTTCTCTCCATTCTCATCATTTCACAGACAGAAACTGAAGCTGCAGTTTACAACAGATTTTAGGGTCATTAGCAAATATATAAACTGATTAGTTCATATTTAGTGCAAACAATATTAGAATTATCAAAGCGCACTAATGTTATGAAAAATTACATCTTCTGACTCAGTTTTCTTCCAACTCTTTAAAACACAGATCAGATTTCAGCTCTTTACATCAATCTGACCTGAATATTATGAACTAACTAACCCCCCTCCCATTTTAAAAGCATTCACATGTCAGCAAAAAAAAAAAAAAAATGCAGGTACTTTACAATGTCACCACCTGGTGGTTCAACTCCATTTTATTTTTTATTTTTTTTGCAGTTAAAAAAAAAAAACTCCAGAGCATTAGTTTAGAAAATGTCTGGGCTACATTTGATTTTATTCATGTTAATTAAGTTTTCTGGATGTGATGTGATCATAAAGAAGCAGAGAAAACTCCACATTTAAGAACTTCCATAATGATCTACAGATAAACATGTGCTCTTTAGAAATAACTTCAGTTAAATCAGATTGTAGAAAGATACTTTTAATCAAATTAAAAATAAAGATTAGTCAGAAAGAGGTTTGCATTTTGTGAAGACTTCACTGCTTAGTACAGAGTAATACTTCCTTTCAAAATATTAGCAGGTCACATGGATTTAATATTATAGCAATTTGAAATACAATTAAAATATACCATCATTTACTTCTTGACGGATTAAATAATTGGAGGAAACAAAAAGTGAAATAACCACTTTTGTTAGCAACATCCTTTAGCTCATTTTTCAAAGTCAACAGTGTATTTGAAAAACAAAAACCCAACAGAGGCGACAACCGTTGTCTGCTTTTATAAAAAAAAAAAACAGGTGTTTACATCTGTAATCTGATGTTTAGATCCAGGTTTATAATCTCATATCTGGTGGATTGAATATACTCTGTATGAAAACAAAAGCAAAAACAGGAAACTTCCTTTAAAAGAAAACCTGGAGAAATTATCAGTAAATCTGTGGCGCTGTATCACTGGATTTTGTTATGTTATTATGAATTAAATTTATTTCAGGAAATATTTAGCCACTCAAACAACTTGAAACATGCTCTAAGTTTAAACATAATAACATAATAATAATAACAGCAATGTGAGGCTTTGATATTTCTCCGTTTGTTGGCAGTCTGATGGAAACCCTGTAAAACTGCAAGTGTCAGGAGGAAGGAATGAACACACAAAAGCACAGACAAAAGTGCATTTATATCACTTCATTCTATATTAAAACATAAATTGCATAATTTTATTTATAAGACTTTCAAACAGAGATCATCCTGTTTCACTTTTTGCCTCCATTTCTAAACTCCAGACAGCTTAGCCACACAATCTTATGTGTTAAAATAATAAATATCCACCTTTTAAGAATTAGAAATACTAGTAGAATAGCAACCAAATCATGGATCAAGATATATATTGTTAAGACTTGTAGTAAATCCTACTTCAGGCTTCTTGGGTGAAAACAAACAGGACTTTGTGTGGCAGTGAATCCAGGCGTCTCCTCTGACAACCATACAGTGTTTGTCAAAATGTCCTTTTTGAAACTAGTCTTTTGAGAATAGTGTAACAATTATTGCTGTGATGATACATTTAATTAGAAACTTGATGCATTAAAATAAATATCAGGAGTGAAGAAAAGGTGCTACCAATAGAAAGTAATATTTACATGCAACAGTAAAGATAAATAACTGAAAAGACACCGATGGCACTGTTTCACACAATTTTAACAAAAAAACCAACTTGTTTTTCCATAAAAGCAAAAGTTATCTGCAACATAAATAAAGAAAGCATCCTATAAGTAGCACCTTTATATGACTGAAAGAATCGTAAAATAAGCAGTGCTTTAAATAAAAAAGTATGTTTTTATTTACACAACATGCCTCAATCTGCAACGTGACTAACAAAAACACTAATTTTGCACAAGCAACGGGTAGTTTTTTTTTTTTACTTAACGTGAGGAATAACCCACCGCAGCATGCATTTTGAGATCGGTGGCCGTTACGCCATCTTCCAGTAGATTCCTCCGTGAACAGCACACCGGCAGCTGTGGAGGAGGCTGCGGCTGCAGCGACCGCTGCTTGTTCCTGAGCCGAGGCGTCGAGATGCTCCAACAGTTCTACTCCAGTTTCTGCCGCAGCTTTTTCTGGAAGCAGACGGGCAGGATGGAGAGCACGGCGAGAACGCCGAGCACAGCCAGGGAGTTCCAGGACACGGCCTCGCCCGCTGTCGTCAGTTTGTACAGAGTTGTGCCGGCGTTGATGGCTACAAAGGATGGTGGCGCCACTCCTGTCAAGCAGTCAGGTTGGACACAGGTGAGCCAGAAACAAATAAATATTTCCATTATAAAACCCAGGAAAAAGAACAGAGTGTCTTACCGAGAAAGGTGCCAACAAAGAAAACCCCCAAAGGCACATTGATGACAGGCGAAGTGATGTTGATGAACCAGTTGGGAAGAAAGGGGGTTATTCTCAGGAAGATGATGTAATTAATTAAATGGTCTCTGTGTTTGTCAACCTGCCAGCAGAAAGTCAAAAACAGTGACGTTACTCTGGTGTGAAAACGTGTTAGAGCCATCGACATATAATACAACTAGAGACAGGAGCGGAAGCTGCCGACTGAAAAAATCTGACAGCCTGTCAGCGAGTTCGGAGGATGTGTAGGCGAGACGTTCAAATCGATGGTCCAGCCACGCATCTCTCCAGACTCTGGCTCCAAATGATGGAGCCAAAATGTGGCTTTAATTCATGACGGCTAAAGTTAATTGAGTTGCTTCGTCCATCTCTATTTATATTAATGGTTACAACACAACAGCTGTGCAAAGGAGAAACCTATCTGGGATTTTAATGAATCAGTTTTTGATTTATGCCACATGAGAGGTCTGTAATAAAGAAATATATCCAGTAAAAAGCTAACTGGATAACTACGTGTGGGATTACATAACAGAATCGGAATGTTTTGTCAAGGGTTATGAAAAAATGAAAAAAAAAAATTGGGTAAAAAAGACGCCCCCGTCTTAAAATAATTAGCTGCTTTTTAAAAAATAACCTAAGGAGAGACATTGACTCATTATTACCTGCTGGGACCACTTCTGTGCCCTTTCTGTCAGGTATTTGTAGACCACAGGTCTGCCCACCAGATATGACAACATATAGCAGAAGGAAGCCCCGAGGCCGGAGCACTGCAGACAAGACAACACAAAAAAATACTGTAACATGTCAAAAACTTCATGGCTTAATATTTAAAAAACGATAACAGGAATACATTTTATTTATTGCTGAAATAAATATAAAATGAAGTCCCACTGGAGAGGGGGGAAAGAAGCAGCACATTATTACAACAAGGTCTGCGTGGTTTCATTTGAAGAAGAAATGTTGCAACGTTTCACTGAAACCACAGCGAAATGTTTCAAACGAGACGCTGAGGGTTCTGCGTTTTCACACTTCGCCAACAGCCTTTCGCTGTTTTTGCTGCAGCATTTATTCACTTGTTCCGAGTAATTCCTGTGCGTGCTCTTTATTAGAACAGGCAGGGTAAAGTTTTTACAGCCAAAAAAGTGAGATTAAAAAATAAAAATAAGATTCAGATGCTATTGGGTAAAACACTAACACTAATAAAAATAATGAAGTGCAAGAAATAGATTTAAAATGGAGCCAAAACTAAAGTAAGAAGATAACTTTTGCTCTTAGTTTAAATGTTTGCACATTTTAAAATATTGTTGTGTGTTCACCAAAATATGATTTTAAACTCTACATTTAAGATACATGCTACCTCTTGCAAACAAGGTGTGAATTTAAGCCTTTAAGCAGCTTGTTTCAACGAGGCGAACTCTTGTTACTCACCAAGCAAACTAAAAAAAGAGCCAAGGGGAAAGGGTAAAGGTAACCAGACAGGATGCTGAGAAAGATGGATCCAGGAATAGCAAACGTCTGGAGGCTTAGAGGAGTGTTAAGGTGAGCAACTTCACAAAAAACAAAACTGTTTATACAAAAATTAGGCAGCACATTAATAATCAACAAGAACATCCCAGATATTCACTGACCTAAAAGATTTACATTCAAAAGGCACTTTTTATCCCCAAGGATACAAAATATAAGTTGCAAAGTAGGCCACCAACACCTGGGTGTAGTAGGTGTCTTTGTATTTGGACAACACCGTTCCCAAAGCTTTGGCATCATCCATGTCTTTAGGAATCTTCATTTTTTCCATTTCATCACTGGGAAAACAAACAAATATATAAAAAAAGAGAGATTTGTGTCATTCACAAAAAGCTTTACAATCAACCAGTCTGGTGTGTGGTCCTCCGCTCATCTTAACCCCCTAATCCTCCAAACATAAACAGTCATTACGAGCCTGACATGAGAAAATACTTGAATTCTTCACAGGTGTGTTGTAAATGGAGGGTACGCGAGTAAAGAGCAGTGGTTCCCAACTTTTCAGCACCAAACATCTGTGACCCAAACTCTCACGGGTTAAAGGGAACGAAAGCTGCTCATAAGCCAATAAACAAAAATACAACAATACAATCCAACCAATAAAGCTTGTTTTTAATCCATTTAACTACTGTTTTTATTTTATTTTACAATTATGATATTAAGAATCATTTTTAATTTGTACTTGAAAGGGCCCAACTTTTGGAACTGAAGAGATGGATAACTATAAATAAATTAATGATATAAAGCTAAGTGTTACTGTGATTGTTTTAAATTAACTTTGTACCAGATGGTGTGCCCCAGAGTTAATGTTTGGGCCAATCCTCTTCTTCAGTTTGACTGTTTTATCTCTCATTCAGTTCAAAATATGATGCAAATCTGTCTTAGTTATTGTAATAAAATATCAGACATTTCTACATTTTATTCAACATGTGGAGGTGTTTTAGCTCATCCAGTGTGCACAGGACTGAACCTGAACCTGTCCAAACTTCTGCCACAAAGCCGTCTCTGAAACATTACGTGGACTGAATATTGCCCACATGCCTGCCCCTTTCAGTTTGGTGACATGTTAACAAAAAAGATTTTCTTCAAATATTAACTTGTTTCCTCTTAAAAGACTTTAGAAGTGCCTTCCAATCCCCCCAGGTGGTTAGCATGAAGGACACTGAACATTTCAAGGACGAAAGTGAAAAGATGATGATGTTCTTGGAGCAGCTTTTCTCAAATTCCCAGAAAGGTTTAATCCCTGTGAGACTAAAAGTCACCTTAAAATCTGCTTGTTTCATTTACATACAGAACTGGCATCATTTTTGCATCCTAGGAAGCACATATAAATCAGCATATGAGTTTTATTATTTTTAAAATAATGTATTTAATTCAAATGAGGCATGAAACAAACAGAAACACACGAAGCTGTGTTGATTAAACATCAATATAATGACTTAGCTTTAATCCAAAATTGTATGTATGTTACAATCTGTGTTGTACGTCCCTCCATTGAGCTGTTCTTTACATCCCATAGAGTAAAAATAAAAGTGTTCACAATCCTTCAGATCCTTCACTGCACTACAGAGAACCACTAAAGCTTGAAAGAGAGTTTTAATGACTTTTACTAGAACCCAAAACACCCAAATCTAACAAGTATAATATTTTTTCAGACACATTTCACATAGCAACACCTCATAACTGGTATTTTTAAAGTTTCATAATGCAGCTTACTCAGAGAGCTCTGGGAAGTTCCTGTAAACCAGGTACATGACTGAGGCAGAGCAGGCGAAGATGGCCGCCAGAATCAGCAGAGACATGCGTGTGGAGCCTCCTATACTTTGCTGAGCCTCTGCGGGGAGAAGAAAAGAAAGTACTTAACCGATAATTGAAATATTTATTGTAACTAAAAGCTGATAGAGAACATCAACACTAATGTTCACACTGCTTCAAGCTATAAGAACCTCTGTTTATTTGAAAATGCATTTTACCATTTTACTTTACCTTCTGTTGCACATAGTTATGAAACCATGAACAAGTTCTAACAAATGTGTTATCTGTAGTGGCTGTGTTGGGAAATTAGCTCAACAGGACGGAGTAAAGTTCAGAAAAATAAAATGTTCCCACAAGTCAATAAGCTGTGAGAGAAAAGAAAAACATCTGTAAAAGTCATGCAAGAGTGCATTCCAAATGTTTTTTATAAATTTCCTTTTTATGGTTTTATTCAACAACATGGGTCTGTTCTTGGTCGTGTTTGGCAGGTTTCTTTGTGATGGTGGCAAAGTTTACACGACCAATAGCAACACTGATTACTTATTTATGCCAAATATATCAGTCTAGCAATGTCTTACAAATGTACCAATAATCATAAATGTTACTTTAAAGCAAATATTAACCAGTGACGTGCGGTGAGGTTCATGGTTGGTGAGGCACAGAGTCAGATTTACAAATATATAAATCCAAAAGGGTAGCTTATTCAATTGGCTACTGGTTATTTCATATCTCATCAGCGTTCTTCACTCGCTCTCTCTCTCTCTCTCTCTCTCTCTC
>NC_051444.1:7242225-7258807 GCF_001649575.2 Kryptolebias marmoratus
AATTTCAGCGATTTTGACTATGAAAATGCGATTTGGACCATAAAAATGTTTGAAAATTACTCATACATAAAGATCAGTGGACAAATATTAATAATCATTTTATGTTATGATTTTTTTTTTCTTGTCATGATGACAGGTGAGGCTCTGCCTCACCTGCCTCCCCTGACCGCACGTCCCTGATATTAACTATATCTATAACCCAAAATATCTATAATCTCATTGCTACTAGTCATAAATTTCATTTTAGATAATCAAAATGTAAAACAATTATACATATCACTAACATAAATCTAAATATTCATTTTTTTTAAACTAGTAAACTCTCATTAAGGATGTCCAGTATTTGTATTGTGAGTATTAAAAAAGCAATTTCAGACACCGGTAAATGGAAAATTACTAACATAAATGTGATTAAAAGTATCTTTAAAGGCATTTATATATCGAAGCAGAATGCAATTTTCTACATACAACAGGTGAAATAAAATTATGACTAGTAACAACTATAGAATTTTTAGATTTTAAAATAAGTTTTTCAAAATAAAATCTCAGTTGTGTTGACCTTGAAATATTTCTGAATGTTATTTTATATATGTTTAAGTTAAATTATGGCTAGTAGGAACGTCATCTTAATATCTAAAAGATTAATGAGACTAGAAGTGATAAGAGCGAGGTGTGATTAGATGTTACACCGGCCTGCCATACAACAGCCTAACGACCGGGGTCGTCACAAACGGCTAATTCCTGCTAGCTGGATCTGGCTAACATTAGATTTAGGTCCTCGATAAAACCTTACATTTATGTAATAAGGTGTTTATGTCCAAGACGTTACTACGAATCAATTGTCGACACATATCAGCTTCCTCTTCCTGTCAGATGAACGGATAGTTAGCCACCAACCTTTCAGGAGCTGAGAGTCTTTATCGTCGGACTTCACGTCCGGCGCCGCCGCTGTCAAACCGTCCGTCTCTGCCATCTCTCTCCGCTTTTTGGCCATTATCGAAAGCTCTAACGAGATAAGTACAGTGTCCCAACGTGTGAAGCAGCGGCGCCGGGCGAACGGTTAACACCGGTGAAGTGACAGCCTGCTGACACGTTCCTCAGAGCGACCTTTGACCTTCACGCTTTCACCGCAAATCCGCGGCAGCGCCCCTAGCGGCGGCAGGAAGCAGCACACGAACAAACACAACAACACACCGTGTCCACTTCACTGTCAGGTTTCTACTGTCACAAAATCCTTCTTTTCAGGGGTCAAAACAACACAACATGTATTAAGGAAATAAATTATTGACGTTTTGTAATCTTTTGTCTCTATTCTATAGAAGCCCATTTCTGCCACTTTGAAAAAAAAAACCTCTTAGTCATAAATACCAGATATCATCTCAGAATTATGACTTAGCTTCGCACATGTTTAGTTTTAGATTGCGAAAGCTTCCCGGTGGGGAAGCTTGGAGGCTAAATGTCTTAAACTTCAGATTAGAAGTCCAGTCGCTTTGGTTGTAAAAACATTTTGGATTAAATATGAAGTATCATCTCATAATTATGAGACATTATCCCAGAATTATGGCTCATCATCTTTAACATATGTAATAGTGTCTCAAAATTAAAACTTAAAATCTTATAATTATGAGATACTCTCATTACGCTTTAGCATCTTTTAAATATGAAATATCTCAGAATTAATTCTTAGCATTTTATAATGACTGTTAAATTTATGGCTTAACATTTTATGATTATGATTTAGCATTTCATAATGAAACAGTATCTCATAATGTTCTCAGTGTGTGTTTAATTAGACAATAAGTCATTTGCAAAATACACATAACATTTAAAAAAATATATAACACAAATAATTGTCAAAATAACTATAATTTACAAAGTAAACCAGTTGGTTAGAGCAGGTTTTTTTCCTGTGCAAGAAAGTTTCCAATAAAAATGTTTTCTCAAAACCTGTTACTGTACAGTTTATTTTAAATGTGTTCAAAATGTGTTTAATTATGTTATCATAATATAAATATTTTTAAATTCTTCTGTGTTTTTTAGCCATCAGTCTCCATCTAGGGAATTTGAATAGGATCCTGAGTGTCTGCCAAACACATGCCAGCTGAAGCTCTTCTGCTTTGACTTTTCTATAACTAGACCACAGACGGGCAGTATGAGAAGACCATAAAAATAAGCTATTTTCCAATCATCTGTGCACATACATTTTTAATGTGCCAGCATATTTGCTTGTGCAAAAATTAACAGCACTGACACTGCACATAATCATCATTATGAATGCCTGCATGGATGTTGCAAGTCATTCCTGAAGAGATGACCTAAATGGATTTTCTTGTCCTGCATTTAATGCCACTTCTGGCAAACTGAAAGAAGGGATAATTTTGCCCCTTGGTGGTCATTATAACAATAACTTTTTAGTGCACTGTATAATACTGCACATCAATAATGTCAGCTGACTATAGGCAACTGTTGTGAGTCAGAAAACAACCACAGACATTTGTATAGGTTTTTAAGACTCATCTGTATAATAATAAAAAAGCAAAAGTGACAACAGTTTGACCCCATTTGTTCAAATATCTTCAAAACACACCTGGCTTGCATTGTTTTAATATGAATGCAAAGATTAAAAAATTAAAGATTAAAAATAAATCCAAAGTTTTATAAAAAAGTACAATTAATAAATCAGTTAAGGGCTTCAGATGTATCCATAAAATACACAGATAATGTAATATTGTGTCTGCTGTATTTATTTGTCAACATGTATTCTGAACAGAGCCATAGGTTATTGTTTAGTTTTTAAATTGTAATTGAGTAACAGTTGTTTTAATACACTTTACAATCCTAATACAAAGAGTTTGTTGATAAGACAATTGGTTCATGTTTTTATTTTTTTCCCCACTCTGAATACAAATGCAAACCATAAGAAAGCAACCATAAAAAACAAAATTATAACAAAACATATTATTTTGGGCACAAAATTAAAAAAAATAAGATACAAAATTATTTTTAAATATCGTGAGAGTTAAGAAATGAAAACAAAACGTTACAAATAAAAAGAAAATAACGGAAAGCATTAAAAGTGTATGCCAAAGTTGCTGAAAAACTACAATTCCCATAGTAACGCAGAAAAAAACGGAAGTTCGTAGGGAACAAATTTGGCGCTGATCTATCCGGGTACTTCATTCAGTGCTTCCTTTCGCGCCGGGTAACCGGAGAGCCGTGCGTCCATGTGCGCAGTGACCGGGAATTGATAGACCTCTGAAATATTAAAAATCCGAGCCGTGAACAGTTTTCGTGATGGATCCCGATTCTTTGGTCGAGGCCCTTCGGGGAACCATGGACCCCAATCTGCGGGAGGCCGCGGAGCGACAGTTGAACGAGGTAAAAGTTGAGGCGAACTGTTCGTGGTGATGTCAGTTGTGGCGCGGTCTCAGCTCGGGCCTCGGCCGTCCATAACATAAAGATGGTGCGATCAAACAGCCTGTACTCTGCCGGCTTCAAACCTGACAGATCCAGCGCGGAATATCTCATATTATGTGTATTGTCGCCCTGTCGTTTGCGTCCACTTTAAAGCCACGGGCAAAGAGGAACCAAGGGGCGCTTTTTTAAATGGCGATGACACTCGCGTGCCAGTAATCGTCACTAGCTTCATCTGAAGCCAGCTGTGTTGCTAACGCTAACAAGCTAACCGCTCCTGTTTTGGTTCAGACGCAAATTAAGTCGTCCCGTGCTCTTTCTTTCCTACTTAAACGAATGTCAGAGCTGCCACGATACCGATTTGTACTGGTGGTTCATGCTAAAATAAGTGAAGCCGTGTGAATGAGGGACGAGTCCTGGTTTGTGGTGATCAGCAGCAGGGATGTGTTGCTATGCGGCTAATGTCAGCTAGCTAACTTAGCTGCCACAGCTCCGCTACATTGCTGCTGCTCACGTGTCACTGTGATGTGCCCCGAGCCGAGCATATTGTGTCAGAACATCATCAAAATCATCATTCTTCGAAGGTTGCGCCGTCTGTCGCAGTTTTCCCAAAAATATATTCACCCTCGCCGCCTCTCCGCGCTGTGGTTAATGTAATTTAGCGCTAGCCTAGATGATGAGTTAAAGTTGACAAAGTTAGCTGGTTGTCTGCTCCCAGCCGCCGGTTAGCTAGCTGCCTTACTTTTAACCCTTTTAATGTTTGAATAATACAGCTGTGTCATAAAATCAAGTGGCAGAGAGTCAAACCAAAGCATTGTTTTGATCATAACTTGAAGCTGTATGATCTTCTGTCAAAATGTCTAATGATTAGTGATTAAATATCAACGCCTTTCCCTAAATGCATCGTGATGGGATTTAGTTTGACTGCAATTTTTTCCTATTTAAATAATCTTTGCAATAGAGATACATCTGCGTTTTATCCTTCCATGAATAATGCTTTGGCTTGTTCAGTTTATAACAGTGTTTTTTATATATACATGGATTTGTGACCACTCCTTGGTTTCTTTAAACTTATTGTCTTTGAGGTTGAGTGTTTTCCAGGTTATTCTGGTTTGGCTGAATTGCTCCAAAAATGATGATAATGTTCTTTTAACCATCTCAATGGCAGTATATTTTCATGTCCTTGTTTTGTTCAAAGGTGCAGTACTACCCAAGACTGAATATGGAAAACAAACAAAAAAAACAAAGCTTGGTAAAATATTAGCGTCTCCAGATTTTCTAAAATGTATACATATTTTTAAATCCCTTTTTAAAAAGTTGCTCACATAAGCAAAGTACATTTCTATGTTGACTTAAATAAGGAACATAAACAAATAGAAAGGATTGTGTGTTATTGCAGTTTTGAGTGATCAAAATTTTTGTAGATTGTAGTAAAGTAAAAAGATTTGTTCACATAATATTTTCTGTAAAACTGACAGGAAACAATCACACACCTCCTGCAGTAATATGTGGATGTTTCTTCCCAAGATGCACTGTAAAGCCTCCCAAACATTGAAATAAACACGTTATATGTTGATTTTTAACATGTATTTTGTTTCCAGCTCTTTTAGAACCGTTGCAAACAAGTTTTAAGACAAAGTTGCTGGTGAAATAAAACCTCCGAATCACCAACGCTCTTCTGCACCTGTGATAATTTTTAAGATTTAAGCGCTCGACGCGGACGTTTTGTAGGATTTTTATCAAAGCAATAACACGCATCGTGTCAGATGCTGGGATTGATGTTTCAGTCAGGTAGACAAACGCCAGTGTTTATTTTTAGTCGTGCTTGGAGCAGTTTTTTTTATTTATTTATTTTTTATAAACACCCACATATGCATAGACGGCGATGGTTCCCTTGAACGGCAGAGCTGAGAGCGTCCTCGTCCTGCGACCAGCGGGACCTTTTTGTGTCCCGTTTGAATAAAGCAAACCGCGTGTTCCGAAGGAGAACGGGGTTAATCCGTAGGTTGGCCGTATGGTTTCCTGCTTGACCTTTTTTTAATGCAGAAGATGAGCAGAAGGACCCAACATCTCACTTATTTACTGTAACGATCAACGTTTTAAAAGAGGAAAATTTGCTTTAAATCGTAATGCCAAAATACCTGCACTGTGTTTTGATATTTCACGTGCAACTATGTATACTTTAGTTTTAACCGATTCTTCTTTTAAAATAATATTTGTGCGTTTGTATTCATTTTTGTTCAGCACAACTTGATGCTTTAAAGGGATGCTAGCAAAGTTCTTTTTAAATAAACTGTAATAATGTCTGAGTTTGACTTAAAGTATCTTGATTTACAACAAATTCAACTTGTCTTGTTTGTACACTTCCTAGTGTGGGTTTGGAGAGGGAAAAAACCCACAAAATGCTTCAGAAGATTTCTCTCTTTTTCGTGTTAATGGATAGTGTCTGATCAGCTGTCTTTCCTTCTCGTTTCCAGGCCCACTCCCATGTAAACTTTATGTCCACTCTGCTGCGTGTCACCATGTCTGATCAGCTGGATTTGCCTGTCAGACAAGCAGGTGAGACTTCACTGTTGTAGACAAAACACAACGAAGCTCTGCTCTGTTTGCTTTTTAATGCTCTTCATATCTGGAACATGTTTTTATGTGATTTCTAATTAGATTTTATTTTACTCAAGACCTTGCAGTAAGTGCTCACAGCAATTTTTCATGCCTGTTTTGACTATTTTGGAACTAAAAAGCCCCACTTGTTCAGGAAATGAAACTCTTTAGTGTCAGTGTGTTGCATGCGAGTGAAATCCTGACAGGTTTGCATGAGATGAGAAATTTAATAGAGAACATTCGTGACCTCAGAAATAACTTGTTTTGGTCAAATGATGCGCCTGAACAGTGCACAGACTGGAAGTGAATCTCTACCCTTTTTTTTTTTTTTAACTTTCCAGATTTTTCTAGCTCTGCTTTGAAATGAAGATGACATGCAGCTCTTTTTTTTCTGTAACTTGGTACATTTATTTAGCTGTAGAAGAAATCTGACAGCATAAAAGAGGATCAGCTCCTCCAGACAGAAGCTGTTGGAGGAATGTCAGTTCAGTTACACACATTTAGTCTGGATTCACCATCCCAACATTAAGTGAACCTCTTTAGTTGGCCAGGTGGTTGTTTGGAGCCATTTCCTGCTTGGTGCTGACAGTCAGACGTGGAGATGCTTGTCTTTTAATATTGTGAGAGTTGCTGCGATTGATGACATTTCATTTGATTGACAGTGGTTCCAGTCAGGCAGGGAGCCCAGCTGGATGTGTTGTGGGAACTGTTGGATGAGCTGTTTTGGGGGTTTTTGTTTCCTAAAAAGTAAAAATTAGAGGAGAATCAGTTCTGTTTGGTAGCTGATTTGAACAAAAAAAAGGGGGGGGGGGGTGTAAAAGTTTTTGCCCAGCTAATAGCTCCAAGAAATTGCCATCATTTCAATTTTTAATTTATATTTTAACCAACCTAAAGTTGGCAAATCCCTAACGTCTGCAGCTTGTGTGGTACAAGAGCTGAGTGAGGTCTTGTAGTTTTAATGTATCCATCAATCACCTCCCGCTTGTTCTGGAGTCAGGTCGCGGGGGCAGCAGCTTGAGCAGGAAGCTCAGACATCTCTGTCCTCAGCCACCTCTTCCAGCTCTTCCAAGGCCAGCTGAGAGATGTGGTCTCTCGAGCGTCTTCCCCGGCGTCTCCTCCCTGTTGGAAGTGCCCAGAACACCTCCCTAGGGAGGCGTCCCGGGGGGCATCCTTACCAGATGCCTGCAGCAGCTCCGCTCTGAGCCCCTCCCGGGATAACCAAACATCTAACTGTATCTCTAAGGGAGAGCCCAGCTACCCTGTGAAAAAAAAACAAACATTTTCACCACCCGTATCTGCGATTTTATTCTTTCAGTCACTACCCAGAGTTCATGACGGAGAGCTTCACCTCGCAGCTCAGCTCCTTTTTCACCACAGCAGACCGGTACAGAGTACACAGTACTTCAGATCCACAGACACAGATGTGTCTGTGGATCTCGCGCTCCATTCTTCCTTCTTTAGATACTTAAACTCCTCCACTTGAGGCAGCACCTCACTCCCAACCCGGAGAGACCAGTCCGGCCTTTTCTGAATGAGGACTTTTGGGGTCAGTTTTAACGTAAACTGACCTTTTTGTTTGTTTTTAGATTTCCAATGTAGTATAATTTTGTGAACGTTTTGTCTTAATTCTAAAAATAGAATCTTGGGCAGTTTTTAACTTTGCCTAATTTGTTTTCTCCTTGTTATAACTTGCTATCATTTCATCATTTAAACATTGCTGAAACATTTATTTTCCCCTCGTGAATCTTTTGAAAGTGCGGCCGCTTTTGTGGGTTAGTTGCGGGCGAGAAGACGGGGTTTATGTCAGCTTTTATAGGCTGGATTATGATCACCTCGTCTGTAAAGTAGACATTTGTGTCAGCACTTTGACGTCTGGCCTCACATCCTTGCTCTGTGAAATGCCTCTCCCTGTGCGTCACAGAACTGAGCGCAGCCCCACACTGTGAATGTAAACGCACTCTGGTGCCACATTCAAGACAATGGATGGAAGAATTGAATTCTTTGTGTAGCTTTTAGTGGTTGGTTGACATTGATGAAGCAGTCTGAATCACGTTCAGCTCAGTTACTGTGGTAATGTGTGCATCTACACTCATTTGTCCCTTAAGTTCAGGTGTATTTCACATCCTGTAAAAGCCTGACCCCTGTGTTCTCTTCCTGTGTAGGAGTGATTTACCTTAAGAACAAGATAGTTCAGCACTGGAGTGATGGAGACTGTTCAGGCACAGAGCCGTCCGTTAATAACATCCCAGAGGAAGACAGGCAGTTCATTCGAGACAACATAGTGGAGGCAATCATCCAGTCCCCTGAGCGCATCAGGTAACCACTTACCCCGCTGGCTGACGTAGCGGGAGGAACTCTAGTTTCGTCACCCGTCCACCTTTCCTTCCTGTTCACTTCTCATATTTTGTCTCTTTTGAAATTTGCCGATCTGAAAGTGCCCTTTTGAACTTGTCAGGGTGCAGCTGACGACGTGTATCCACCACATGATCAAGCACGACTACCCCGGAAAGTGGACGAGCATCGTGGACAAGATCGCCTTCTACCTGCAGTCAGACAACAGTTTAGGATGGCTGGGCATCCTGCTCTGCCTTTACCAGCTCGTCAAAAACTACGAGTAAGTCACATCTGAGTTTCTTTTTAGTCCTTTTTTTTTTTTTTTGCAACATGTGTAATGGAATTAGCGTTACGCTGTTACTTGACACAGATATAAGAAACCAGAAGAGCGCCAGCCTCTCGTGGCTGCCATGCACATCTTCATGCCCATGCTGAAAGATCGCTGCATCCAGCTGTTGCAGGACCACTCCAGCGAGTCTGTCCTTATACAGAAACAGATCTTCAAAATCCTCTACGCCCTCTTCCAGGTAACGAGATGAATAAAAAACCAAAACGAAATGGTGTTTATTTGGAATGGGCGGTTCTGAATTTTCTCGATTCTGTGCTCCCAGTACAACCTCCCTCTGGAGCTCATCAACAGACAAAATCTCACAGAATGGATGGAGATCCTGAAGACAGTAGTGGACAGGGATGTCCCCCCAGTAAGACAATCGCATTGATTTAAGCTGCTTTAATATTGGCAAGCAATAAAACCTCCAAGGCTCCTTAAATTTAGCGCGAGCAGACTGTACCGTTGTCGTTTCCTCTTTGTGCAGGAAACGATGCAGATCGATGAGGATGAGCGGCCTGAGCTGCCCTGGTGGAAGTGTAAGAAGTGGGCCCTTCATATTTTGGCTCGGCTGTTTGAGAGGTACAAAAATAAAATCCAATAATTCTCATCCCTTAACTCCGAAGATGAAACAATCCAGTCTTATTTAAAGTTCTGCTCGTTCATCCCGCTGCAGGTATGGAAGTCCAGGCAACACAACCAAAGAGTACACAGAGTTTGCTGAACTTTTCCTAAAGGAATATGCAGTCCCTGCCCAGCAGGTAAAATGGGACCAGCTGCTGTCCAGATACTCTGAACGGCTTTTAAAGGGAATCCCGTCAATATAAATAATTTCTTTTACTTGTATTTGTTGACTAGGTGCTGCTGAAAGTCTTATACCAGTACAAGGAGAAGCAATACGTGGCTCCAAGAGTTCTCCAGCAGACGCTCAACTACATAAACCAGGGAATAACACACGCTCTGACATGGAAAAGCCTCAAACTACACATGCAGGTAAAACATGCAACCTGTTTAGGTATCTAGTGAATGATCCTGGATTCTGTTAACAGGATGAATTGTTGCAGCAACATTGTAGAACCTTTTTTAATGAACAAGTGATTGCTGTAAGGATTATTCTGTTGTTACGTTTCGACCCCAATCAGAGCATTTTGTATCTGATTTTTTTTTTTAAAGTTTTGCTCATTGTTATGGCAGCGTGTCTGTCGTCTGTCTGTGTTAAACCTCTCGGACCTCTCTTGTTTTTCAGGGCATCATTCAGGATGTGGTTTTCCCCCTCATGTGTTACACAGATTCAGACGAGGAGCTTTGGCAGGAAGATCCATACGAATACATCCGCATGAAGTTTGGTAAGCGGAGAGTGTGTGTGTGGCTGTAATTCAAAAGGAATTCGTTGCAAACGTGGTGACTAACGGCTCCTGCATTTTGTGCCGTGTCGATTAGATGTATTTGAGGACTTCATCTCCCCGACAACCGCCGCCCAGACGCTCCTTTTCACCGTCTGCAACAAGAGGAAAGAAGTTAGTAGACAAAAATTTATGGCCAACTTCTTCCTGAAGAGACAAACTAATTCAGTTTCTTTCACTAAAAACATATAAATGGATAAAGAAATAATGCAGCGTGTTATTTCTGCTTCGTTTAGGTGCTGCAGAAGACCATGGGCTTCTGTTATCAGATTCTCACTGACCTCGCTTCTGACCCCAGGAAAAAAGATGGTGCCCTGCATATGATAGGCTCTTTAGCTGAAATCCTACTGAAGGTAAACCGCTCTCAGCGCCCTTTTTTTGCATGACACATTCAGATAATTGCTGATTTTTCCACGTATATTTAACACCTGCAGTGGATTCTTGGTGATCAGAACTGATGAACGTTTGCAGCTGAACTCCATGTCAGCTCGCCGGCTTGTGTTTGCATGAACATTTGATAGATTAGGTCCACAAACTGGGGCAGGAATTAGTTTTTGGTATAAGATTGGGATGGGGAAACTTGGCCCACGGTTTTGAAACGCGACAGCTCACATCAGTATAGGCTCTATAAATTAAAAACGCTGACAGTGCAAAGGGAAATATGGCTGCTGTGTGAAAGCTGACCGACTCTTGTTTCTTATCACACAGAAAAAGATTTACAAAGACCAGATGGAGTTCATGCTGCAGAATCACGTCTTCCCTTTGTTCCGCAGCGAACTGGGCTACATGAGAGCCAGAGTGAGTGTTGATCACCAGACGCCAGCCGTATCCACCTTTGTAATAAAATGTCCCCTCCCGCTCGTTGCACCACACCGTATGATTTATTTATTTCCTCCTAGGCTTGCTGGGTGTTGCATTACTTCTGTGAGGTGAAGTTTAAAAGCGATCAGAACTTGCAGAACGCTCTCGAGCTGACCCGAAACTGTCTGATCAACGACAACGAGATGCCTGTGAAGGTGGAGGCCGCCATTGCCCTGCAGGTTCTCATCAGCAACCAGGAGAAAGGTAAGTGGGGCGTCGGCCGCGCGACCACCGAGCTGCTCCCGACCGTCGAGCGGTGGTCTGACCGAGGTTTTCTGCTGTCTGTTAGCCAAAGAATACATCGCTCCCCACATCCGGCCGGTGATGCACGCGCTCCTGAACATCGTCAGGGAGACGGAAAACGATGATCTCACTAATGTCATCCAGAAGATGATCTGCGAGTACAGCGAGGAGGTCACTCCGATCGCAGTGGAGATGACGCAGCACCTGGTGAGTGTCGTCTGTGTGGACGCTCCAAACAACTCCCCCTCTGGTTTAATAAGAGCTGTGATTTGAACCATTTGTGTCCAAGAAAGAAAGAAATGTGGGCAACAATGGTGGAAAAAAGATGTTTTTAAGAGCTTAGAGGTTAATTTAATGAGTTTTTCTTTTTTATGGGCGTCGCTAATCTTTAGAAATCAGGGCAGCGGATTGCTGATATACAACACTAATTTATTACTATTTTTCATTTAAAGGTACCCATTGTAAACTATGAAATCAAACAAAAAACTGCTATCCTGAGCTTATCACAGAATCCAGTTTAAAAAAGGATGATGCGCAAATCTGAAATGCGGGTCCACACTCGATGTAAACGAAGCACTTTTATCTGCATACTTTACTCAAGTCTGAGGGTAAATGCAAACCAAAGCACAGAAAATAGTCTGACTTCATAAGCCCTACTGGTTTCTCCATGAATGTCGCTGCTGTTGATCTGTTTTCAGTCACTTCAGCCGTTTCTGAAAGTAAACAAACACATGTGGCAGTTGGCAGCCATTTGTAAATGTAATCTGAAGACACATTAACCTTTAATACGAGCATCAAATTGTGCAGATTTTGTTTCTTACTTGATGATTTTATTTATTCTTCTGACCGGTCTTTATAACATTGCAATGAGTGCCTTTTCAACCAAATAAAACAATAAATGCATCTCATAGAATTGTTTTATCAACCGATTTATCGGACTATATGAGGGTTTCTGACAATTCACGATGATCCGGTTTTGTTTGCCCCTTGATATTTTTCTGAAATAATAAAATCCATCCTCAGATCCTGTGTATGAATCTTGATGTTGAGACATGATCTTTGCTCCTTGACAGGCAATGACGTTCAACCAGGTGATTCAGACGGGGCCTGATGAGGAGGGGGGCGATGACAAGGCTGTGACGGCCATGAGCATCCTGAACACCATCGACACACTGCTAAGTGTGGTGGAGGACCACAAGGAGGTTAGCAGCAATAGCCGCAGAGCGTGCTGCCCACACAGAAACACACACACACTGTTAGCTGACCGCTCAGCTCGGTGCCACTTCATCTGCAGAAGCAGCTCTGGTCTGTTGCAGGGCTCCTGCCAACACACTTACACCACCCACCAACTCCTGGGAACACACTCTGTTCTCACCATGTTCAAAATGACTCAGAGGCTGAGGCAGGAGCTTGAAATAGTGCTGGGGCACGATTCCACCAGGTCTGCTGATGCACTCCTGGTGCTCAAAGCCAACCTACCATTAGCCATTCGGATTTCTGATTGTGTAATGACTCAGTAGTTGAGAACAAGGCTGTGAGCATAAATTTTGTTTCACAATAGAGCAGTTATTTTTGTTTGACCAATGAATTTGGTGTATTACGTGCAACTCGGCCACTTAAAAGAAAGAAATTATCTGTTTTTCTCGTTGTAGCTGCTAGGTTATTAGACTGTTTTTGATATGTTATGCTGGTGTTTGATATTTTTCCAGTACTTAAGGACATTTGAGTAATTATAGAAGCACTTTTGTCTTTAAAAAAAAAAGAAAGCAGAAGAACTGAGATTCTCTGCCTTCCAAGTAAATATTTGTCTCTTCCCTTCAGGGCTTTCCTACCATGTTTTGAAGCTCTTATCTCAGCAGTGCATGGTGAATGGATTTGTACACAAAATCATAGGATTTATTGTTAAAAACAGTTCTGACCTAGTTTGTGGATTCATGTTTTGTAATAAAATCACACTAAAAATGAAACTACAGTTTGAACTTGTTGTGCATGTAGCTAAAATTCCCACGACTTTTAACCTTTCTGTTGCAGATCACGCAGCAGCTGGAGGGCATCTGTCTGCAGGTGATTGGCACGGTGCTGCAGCAACACGTCCTGGGTAAGCACAACCGGTTCTCCCTCTGGCCTCCACATTCCACCTGCATTGCACATGAAAACTTTGTCTGCCGGCTTAAAGGATGTTGACGGTAAACGGATCGTGTTTACCTCTTGTGACTCGGCTCTCTTTTCTTTTCCCAGAATTTTATGAGGAGATCCTGTCCTTAGCTCATAGCCTGACCTGCCAGCAGGTGTCTCCACAAATGTGGCAACTTCTTCCACTGGTGTATGAAGTCTTCCAGCAGGATGGGTTTGATTACTTTACAGGTGTGCGCACTGAAAGACTATTTGCAATAAATACAGTGTTTCAGGGAGACGTGAGGATAAGTTGGCAGTCTCTGTTCATATGCCTTTGGTGAAAGTGCCCGTTTGTTTTGCAGATATGATGCCTCTCCTTCACAACTATGTCACAGTTGATACAGACACCCTCCTATCTGACACCAAATACCTGGAGATTATCTACAGCATGTGCAAAAAGGTAAAGGATTCTGTCAGTGAAGCACCTGTTTAAACGATTTTCAACATGTGTAAAGGGATTTACCTCGTTTTGTCGCTTCCACAGATCCTGACAGGAGATCCAGGTGAGGACCCAGAGTGCCATGCAGCCAAGATGTTAGAGGTGATCATTCTGCAGTGCAAAGGTCGCGGCATTGATCAGGTCAGTCTTAAATCTTGCACAAGTAAATTCCCAAGCTATAACTTAAACATCAACAGGAAGCACAAAGCCGGTGTGTGTGGGTGTTTTATTTCATACATCTCACCTTGCTGCTGCAGGTCGTGCCCTTGTTTGTGGGCACGGCGTTGGAGCGTTTGACGCGGGAAGTGAAGACCAGCGAGCTGAGGACCATGTGCCTGCAGGTGGCCATCGCTGCCCTTTATTACAGCCCCCCTCTGCTCCTCAACACCCTGGAGAATCTCCGCTTCCCCAACCACACCGAGCCTATCACCAACCACTTCATAACTCAGTGGCTTAAAGATGTCGACTGCTTTCTCGGGTCAGACTTTTTTTAATATTGCCTTCCATAACCAAATTACAGCTCTGGGTTGGGCTTATTTCCAATAAAATGTACAACTGAAGATGCAGTTGGAGATTTCTCCCCTTCGACCAATATTAAAGAGTGATGACTGTTTTTATTTGGTGACAGGAATTAGTGACATCTAGTGGTGAAGTTGGATATAACACCCCCTTATTTTGTTTTCCCACAATTTGGAGTTCTGTCAAAGCTTTGCATTTTTATCTGCCTGCTGCTTAATTTAGGCTTCCACCACCTCCTATTGACCATTTCAAAATAATTTTATAATTGTGATGTAACAGATGTCATGTTTACTGGCACTTTTTCAACTAAATTTCATTAGGTAAAAAAAATTGAGCCATGATTCAAATCGTTGCATGATTTATGAAACATATTTTTTGTTATATTGAACCGATCTTGCTCCTTTCACAGCCTCCACGACAGGAAGATGTGCATTCTGGGACTCTGCGCCCTCATCGACCTGGATCACCGGCCTCAGGCCGTCAACCAGGTGGGCAGCCAGCTTCTTCCAGCAGCCATTCTTCTGTTCAGCGGCCTGAAGAGGGCGTACGTCTGTCGAGCAGAGCACGAGAATGAAGACGACGACGACGAGGAAGATGGCGAAGAGGAGGATGACAACGGTAAAGGTTTTCTGCATTGCGTTAGCCTTAACCCTCGTCCTGCATCCTCCCTGTCTTTATCTGACACTCAAATGTGCACCTTTTTTCTTAACTTCTGCAGCTGAGCTGGGCAGTGACGAGGATGACATTGATGAAGAGGGTCAGGAGTACCTGGAGATGCTCGCAAAGCAGGCGGGAGAGGACGGAGATGATGAAGACTGGGAGGATGATGATGCTGAGGAGACAGCACTCGAAGGCTACACTACATCTGTAGATGATGAAGATAATTTAGTGGACGAGTATCAGATCTTTAAAGCCATACTACAGAGTAAGACTTCAGCGTGACGGAGGCTTGTGTTGCTCGCTGTCTGTCTGTGCGCCACTCACTCATTTCCCCCGTTTGACGCAGATGTTCAGTCCCGCGACCCGGCGTGGTACCAGGCGCTAACACAAGGCCTTGACGAGGAGCAGCGCAAACAGCTTCTCGACATTGGCACACTCGCAGACCAGAGGCGAGCAGCACACGGTGAGCGCCGACTAAGACGAATGAAGCAGTGACGCAGCACTTAAATTCTGACAATAAAGCAATTTTCTACAAGGCATTTTTTTTTCTTCCTTATTTAATTTTGTCTCCCAGTACCATATGTAATAAAATGCACTCGATCTTCTGTTCTACTGGCTCAAACATCTGGGATAATAACAATGTTGTTCTCATATAAGGGAGAATAAATGTTGAGCTGAACTCCTGAACCGATGTTCTCTGTACTTTTCCTCATGTCCCGTTAGCTTCATGTTCTCCAAACATTTAAAAATTGAAATGCTCATGATCGTGGCTGTAGATGAAGCTCTAACAAAGGCCGACTGTCTCTGCTGGCTCTCTGTGGAACCTCACAGATCTTCAGCACCTTCGTTCAGAACGGCACACGTTTCAGAATCACTTGTTCCTGTTTTCTGATTCTGAATGGATTCTCAAATGACATAAATAGATTTTGTAAATGTTAATCTGTGCTGCAGTTGCTGTTTGTCCTAACAGGGTTACCGTAGTCCAAACATGCTGCAGTAAAGCTGCATTTACTTCTTTTCTTTGCTTAACCATGAAGAGTTTCTGCAAATAAGTCAGGTATAATAACATGACTCCTTTAGTAATGACTTTAAAGCATTTGATTTGTGTGTAAATGTCAGTAATAAACACATTTTATTGTGATAGCTATTAAATGGTGTTTAAAATTCTAAGTTTGCATCTTTACTGTTAGTCAGCAGCTTGTGATTTTATTTATTTTTTTACATTTATTGTGCTCTATTAAACATGGAAATGTAAAGTAAGCCAGTTATTTAAGTTTCAAGATGATAGAAATTGGTTGATCATGAATAATGAGGTGTCTGAAGTGTCTCACCTGTTTGAATTCCAGGATGTTTTGTCGTCCATCGCTGTGTACCGCCACTAAAATCACAACCCAGAGGAAAGCTTTTCTCCCATTTTCCAACCATTGTTACTTCTCCTCTTCTTACAGAATCCAAGATGATCGAGAAACACGGCGGGTACAAGTTCGCGACGCCAGTGGTGCCATCCACTTTCAACTTCGGCGGCACCGCTCCGGGAATGAATTGAGTCATCTGTTCTACCCTCCTTTTTTTTTTTTTTTTTCTCCTTTTTTTTTTTTTTTTTTT
>NC_051444.1:7258825-7328046 GCF_001649575.2 Kryptolebias marmoratus
TTTTTTTTTTTTTTTTCTCCTTTTTTTTTTTTTATTACTCTGTGACTGATTGTAGTGAAGTGAAAAACAAAACAAAAAAAAAGCTTGTGTTGTTCCCTTACGTAGTGGTTCCAGAACTGGTTCTTCTGAGTCATTCTTCAATCTGTCAAATGGGAAATAAGCACCAGAAGAAGCGGGAAAGCAACCAAAATGCAACCGACGGCTCAGGAAAACACACCGAGGACTTGAGCGCGATGCGAGAGAAGAAGCCCTGAACAACGCTGTCGTCTGGAGCCCCGCGTGTGCGCGGGAGGGGTGGGGGGGGCGGATCCCTCGACGGCAACTATTTCGTCTTTTCTTCCCAGTCAAACAAAACAGGGGCGTAACAATTGATAATGGGACTAATTACTTCATTATCACTGATGTGGCCAATCGGCCGTGATAAGATTATACCTCTGGTTGTGGTGAAATCTGCGTTACTTTCTGCATAAACAAACACTCATGTTTATGTACATACAAGCCAAGGTTATTATTTTTCAAGCAGCCTTGAAAAACAACCAGAGGCTTTTGTAAGGTATCAACAGCTGTATTCATATGTAGCATATTGGATAATTCATAGCACTATGTGATGCCTGATCTCTGTAAATTAATGACTAGCACTTTCATATTGTTCAGGTCTTCTAGCCTTCTGTATCAGACTGCAAATTTTTTAAATTGAAGACTATTTAAAAACGGGGAAAAAAAAAACGGCTGTAACTTTGTGATTTTTTTTTGCAACCGTAACAGCTGCTTATCATGCATCTGGTTAGGAGTGGATCAGCTGCGATTTGGGAAAACATGGATTTCATGAAGCGTGGATGCTCTTGGTGTTCAATATGACTGCAGGACGAGTGTTTAAGCGCCAAAAGTCTAATTGGATACATCGTTGAAGCATGTACAACTCAACCTGTCGTGAAGGTCTCAAGCTTTTGGTTGGTGTATGGATGAACCATCTATATATACAACAACATATTAAAAAAAAGCAAAGGGAGTTCATGGCTGCGACTGTTTCCTTTACGCTTTAAGGATCTAATGCTTTGGTTTGACTTTCCACTAGAGGGCAGCGGCCCTCAAATCAGAGAATGACATTTATTATCGTTTTAGAAAACGGATCCAATGTTAGAATCAGAACTCTGAAAGAAATCAGATATTAAACACTGGACCTTCTGTTTATGCATCATAATAAAGTTTGCTGAAGTCAATATTCAAATGTTAAATGAGCACCGTTACACAAGCAGCTAGAGATAATCTTTGTTTTTGAAGAGTGACCTGTGTACATAGAGGGGTTTTTTTTGTTGTTTTTTTTTTTAGCAAAATCCATACAAAGATTTTATAAGAATCTTAAAAATCTGGGTTTGCACAGCTGCAAGGAAATGATTTATGAGTTTCAAAACTGTCTGAATAGAATTAAAATCTGGCTGGAACTTCATAAAATGTCAAATAGAATCTGATGCTTGAGTGTTTCATGTAAAGCTGATGTTTTGTTTTTTAGGCTGGAGAATAAAATCGACTCGGGCCGAAGTTTTCCGGTCGAGAGGTGGAAAACTTTCAGGCGCCTCTTGTAAATAAGGACAGATTTCAGTTACTGCAGTGAACTAAACCAGGTTGCTGTGGATCATAACTAAATCGTACTTCTTGGACTCTCACACGGTCGTGGAAGAATTACAGAAAAGTCCAAAACCTAAAATTGCTTTTCTGCTTTTTTTTTTGAGTAAAACTAAAACTGAATAAAGTTGTTTAAAAGAAAATCTGTGGAGATATGATTTATTATTATTTTTTACAAAAACACAATAAGCACATCTAAGGGATAAAACAAATAAGATCATAGAGCAATATAAAAACTTGCAAAGCACAGAGGAGGGAGCATCATTGTAGGGGCCGGCTTGATGCCTGATTGTTTATCAACAGGTTTTTAAAGAAAATGTCCAAATGTTTCATGTTTTCATCATCAGGGAATCTAACAAACAGCTGCAAGAGAAAAAAAAGTACATATATAATTTCAATCTTGAGTTTTATAAACCGAGACATGAAAAAAAGAGGAAGAGGATTAAAAGGTGATGCAGTTTTTCTTAGGAAAAAACTTTTTTATTCATAAAGTCAGGATTTTGAGATTAATCTCAACATTTTAACATTAAATTCGGAGAAAATAAGTCATAATTCCGGATTTATTTATTTATTTCTCACCGTGTCCCTAATCGTCTTCCGTAGGATAAAATTTAAGATGCGATTTTTACAAAACTAAAAACATTTAACGGAGTCGATTCTCTTCTAAATGCTCCTGATTTAACAAGCAGAAATAAAGAGAAGAAACGTGGTTATTTTGTGCATTGTTTAGATCCAGTTGCGCCTTTAAAAAAATAAAATAAAACTCTGACACTAGTTTAATCCAGATAAATCATAGATTACAATCTGAACATGGGTGTTGCCAAAACTAACCCCCCTGAGGTTTGAACTAAAGTTAAAAAAACAACAACAAAAAAAAAAACGAGTCAGCGTCACGTGGTGGAGTCTCCGTCACACTTCTCCTTCTGTCCGGACGGAGCCGAGTCTCCCTGCAGACATTTGGACAGAGGACAGAGGACAGAGGACAGAGGACAGGACATACAGAGGGACAACATGTGGCTCCGGGAGGAGCTGCTGAAGGCCGTGTGGCATGCCTTCACAGCCCTGGACTTGGATCATCGAGGGAAAGTGTCCAAATCTCAGCTAAAGGTGCGTTTCTGCTCACATTACTCCACTTCCGTCCCCCTGCAGGACAGTAACTTCATTTCTGCTACTAATGACTAAGATTATTCTTATTAGTTTGTTTAAAAATAACAAAAAAGTAAAACAGTTACAGCTCATATTGGATTGATGTATCCCCTCTTGGTGATGGTGATGATCTTATATCATGTTAGTGTTTGTTTTGATGGGAACTGCTGGTGTTTTGCATCAGTGAAGCAGAAACTAAACCATGAAAAGGTCATTTTTAAGAACTGGAGTTTTGCTTGGCTGCTGATGCTGAAACGCAAACCTACAGATGTAGACAGACATTTACATGCAGTCCTTACAAGCATGAATGCTCCGGATGATTTGTTCTCAAACAAGAATTTTGTGCACAAGTTTGCATTTAATGTGCATTTTCTCTGATCCACACAGGCTCAGATCTAAATATGCACATACATACATACACGTTTTAACAACTGGTGCTATATCTTTGGACTTTACAAAGCAAAGCTTATCACCCTCCTTAGTGATTATGATTGACTGCAGCTTGTAGTTTCTCTTTGCCAGCAGTAAAGGGATTTGTGGATTGACCAACCTGCATTTGAGGAAATTGGTTGAGGTATTCAAGAGCAACGCAGGCTTAAGTTCTGCCATGAACTGGAAATTGCTGGAACACCAGTGTCGCCACTTTTACATCGCCATGGGCCGGGAGAAGAAAAAAGAAAAAAAAAAAACCCTGTTCCACGAGGGGGCACCTTCAAGCTGGAGGGAAATTTGCCGCTGCCCTCGTGGACGAGCCAAATGTCTTTTGGAGTGTTTAAAGGGGTCAAGGTGTGGCTTTCACACCTAAGAACACTGCACCAGCTGTCAAACATGGTGGTGGTAGCATCATGCTGTGGGGCTTCTGGAATAAGCTTCTCAGAGCTGCGACCTCAACCAGGTGAAAAATTTGCTGAGTTTGCTTTAAAGCCGGAAACCAACCAAGTTAAATAAATGACCAATGGATGGTCAAACATCCACCCAGAAGCTTGTTGACGACTTATAAGAGTCTGAAGTCCAGCTGCAGCGTGCTGAGTGACATTTAACCAAATATTAGAGGGGGTGTTTGTGTGATATTGAGGCTCTATGTATAATTCTGAACGTGTGTGGTTTAGAGAAAATCCACAGTAAATTCAAACTTGTGCAACACATTATTGCTTTTAAAAATCACTGAAGATGAGTGTTGTGTAATAATTCCACCCTTAAAAAAGAACGCTTCGAATAAATCATTTAAAACCCTAAATTCATATGACTTTTATGTCCATAATGAGTATAATGTAAGTCATAACATCACCTCCTGGAGTCTGTATTGAATCATTTGCAGTACTTGTGATTAATGGTGGTGTTATGGATGTGTAGGTGTTGTCCTATAACCTGTGCACAGTGATGAAGATCCCTCATGACCCCGTGACCTTTGAGGAGCATTTCAAAGACAATAATGAGGGGCCTCTGTCTAACGAGGGCTACATGCCGTACCTCAACAGGTACATCCTCGACAAGGTGAGGATGGAAGGGCGGGGCTTCTGTTCATATCTGATGTTTATATTAGTAAATAATAATGTGTACACTGAGAGAAAAGAAAGACTCACTTTGATGAATCCTGCATCACACGGATTAGGGTGACTATTATTACTGACCTACAGAGGAACAATGTGCTTTTACCTGCTGTTAATGCAATCCTGCTCTAATAAACATTATAAAGTTTATTAAATGTAACATTAAACATCTGTTGAAGCTTCCGAACAGTCAAGCTGCTCTGACTTCACCCTCTCCACTCCGAGGCTGTTTTCTCGCCTTTCTCTTGCGAGCTGTGACTTGAATAAAGATGAGGCCTTCGGTGACATCACATTTGCACCTCGCACCCTGCAGACCCGAGCTTCTGAAAAGAGGCGAACAAGAATCGCCTGCTCGGCGTTTGTAAGCCCACTGACTCGGCGCCGCCTTTCCGACCACAGGTGTGCGAGGACTTCGACGTGATCGAGTTCTACCGGATGTGCTGGACGCTGTGTTACAAGAAGAACATACACATCCAGCGCCTCATCATCTCCGACAACTCCGCCTTCAAAGTCTGGTGCATTTTCAACTTCCTGTCCGAGGACAAATACCCGCTCATCATCGTCATCGAAGAGGTGAGGAAGGTGGTGTTTGGACAAACTCTGGGTACAAGAAACAAGTGATTAAATATAAAAATAAAAACATAAAACCTGGTCTTCTTTTTGTCCGTGTGACAGATACAAACACAAAGTGACTCAGTAAAAGCTCACAAACAGTTCCTGTTTTCAATAAACTGAGCTCAGGCTAACTTCCAGTTAGATAATTGTTGGCTCAATTGGGGTTAGGTGACACTTTTGTTAAATTTTTGTGATTCAGATGAAGATCAGCTCGTATTTTAACAGTACCTGGGTCATTCCTAAGTATTCTTCCACTTTTATTTGAACTATATTTAAGCATTTCTCTTTAAGTTAAGTCAATCTGTATTTTAATCTGTATTTTATGCATAAAGCAACCTGATAAGAACAAAAATACAATTTAAAGGTACATCAAACAACAAACGCAAACAATGATTTTTTTACAAAAAGGAAAAATTCTATGAAATTGAAGCCTTTTTGTTTTATCCCATTAGGTGGAGTATTTACTGCGAAAGCTGTCGGAGGCCATGGGGATGGGATGGAGCGAGGAGAGGTTTTCAGATTACAAACTGAACTGGAACACAAAGAACTGCCTGACCGTCTGGGGGCTGATCGAACTGGTGGGACTCATCTACTTCAGCAAAGGCGTGGAGCGGCAGACGCTGTCCATGGGCATCAACGAGGTGTTTTCAGAGCTCATTCTGGACATCCTCAAGCAGGTCAGATGGGATGTGTGCATTTCTGTTTTTAGAACCTCTTTAAAACCGCTTTACCCACCTGAGGTTGTTTGAATTGTGAACAATTACTAAAAATCTGTAGTTTACCTCCATCCCTGTGTTTTAAAGGGTTACATGATAAAAAAAGGCCACAAGAGGAAGAACTGGACCGAGCGCTGGTTCGTCCTTCGACCCACCTCGCTGTCGTACTACATCTGTGAGGACCTGACGGAGAAGAAGGGAGACATCATTCTGGACCAGAGCTGCTGTGTGGAGGTAAACAGTTATCATTTTTAAGTCATGTTTGGCCATTCGTACCGAGCGTATAAGTTTATTTCCTGCAGGATTCATTCTTTTTGACTGATTTGATGTAGAGTGGATGTTTTACTGTTTCCATCTCTTCCAGTCTTTGGTGGATAAAGACGGGAGGAAAAACCTTTTCATCATCAAGTGCGCAGATAAAAGCTTCGAGATCAGCGCGTCGGATAAAAAGAAGAAGCAGGAATGGATTCAAGGTACTGAACGACTGCACGGCTCTGTAACACTTGGTGAACGCGGGTCACAGATGAGCCTCTCGCTCTGTCTCCTGGCAGCGATACAGACGTGCATCCAGCTGCTGAGGCTGGGGCTGCTGTCTCCTCACCGCGAGGCCCGGCTGAGGCGCCGGGAGCTCCGGCAGAAGCAGCAGGTGGAGGAGGAGGACCTGGCAGAGAGGATGAAGAGTCTTCAGGCGGCCAATGAGAACAAGCAGAGGGAGCTGGAGGACATGAGGCTGGTCTGTGCATCAACTCCACACAAATGACCTGCACATCATTTAAACACTAAAATCAGCTGAAAACCCGTAAAGCAAACATTTAGATAATAAAGAACTGTGAGCATCTATTAACCTCTTGGTCCTTGTTGGTTCAGTGGAACTCAAGTATGGGTTACAGGGGTGTTGGCTGCTTTTTCTCACTTACTGTGGTTTACTTCTGCATAAGCACACAGAGTGAAAAAGGAAGCAAAACCTTTCATGCAAACACTGTTCGATAGCGGTCAACAACACCTGCTTCCAGAGAACAAAGAGGAAAATAAACTTATTTCAAGCTGCAGCAGATTGTTCTTCACTTTTCACTTCCCTTTTTGTTCTCTTCTAGTTTTATTCTCTTTTGCCCTTTTTTGTTAGCAAATGCTATTGCTAGAATAGTTTTTCTGGAAATTTATTCACCATATTTACACTCTCAGACCTTTTGCAAGCACAGGAATACAGGCTAAAAGCAGAACCTTTCTGAACAATCCAAATCCCAGTTCTTTTCTGAAGTTGTTTTTGTCCCGTCTGTGGCTTCCGTCCAGGCTGACCAGTAAAGAGCTTTTTCCTCTTTTGTGCTCCACAGAAAATGGAAGAGGCTGCAGCCAAGGCGACGCTGGAGGAGCTCAGGAGGAAGAAGACTCGCTCGGACCTGCAGGATCGCTACAGGCTGGACTTGGAGAGAGAGAAAATGGTGACGCGTTTCTCCGCTCTGACAGCGACTCATTGTTTTCTTACAAATGCAGAAAGAAAACAAAGCTTACAACAAGCTTCTGAATAAAGCACTGCTTTTGTATGGAAACAGAAGGCAAATAAATATTAACCCCATGATGACGTGACTCATCTTTTGTCTGAGTTTGAGATGAGCCGATGTGGTAATCATTCTCACTGAAACAATTATTGCTTCCTGAAGGGAGGCCGCGTGATTCCACGGACATCAGTGTGCAGCTGACTCCTGATGGCCGATGTGTGGCTGCTTTCAGATGCGGCAGCAGATGGAGGAGCAGGTGGCTCAGAAGTCCAGTGAGCTGGAGCAGTACCTGCAGAGAGTCCGAGAGCTGGAGGAGATGTACCACCGACTGGAGGAGGCCTTGGAGGACGAGAGGCAGACCAAGCAGGACGAGGAGGACATGCGAAAACTGCAGGCCAGGTCTGTTTGACTTTATACGAACCAGATTACCAGAGCTGCTGCTTTACAAGTTAATAGCTCTCTTTTTAACTTTAAGAGAGCTAATAATTACCTCGGTGTTGCAGTTTCACTCTGTTTGATGGGCTTCTGTGTGTGAAAGTGTTCAGCTACGCAGTGAGCAAAACCAGATGTTCCAGGAAGAAAAAAGGGATTTCCCCCACCAAAAAAAATACATAGTTAATTAGCTTCTAAATCAGCCTAGCAGTTCAGAAAGAAAAATGGTTTTACAGGAACTAGTCTTAGTGCAGCTCAGTGACACAAAGAGACCAACAGGAACTGAAATACTGATCTTACCAAAACCACTTTGGTAGGCAACCAAATTAGGCAAAAAACCCTGAAAATTCATTGGCATCACTAAAATCTCCAGCCAACCAGCCCTGCATGTTTACTACTTGAGGACATTATTGCTTTGTAATGGAGGAAAAAAACACCCTTAAACCTTCTGTGTCAGTACCTGGTCTAAGCTTTTTAATCTTTGTGTATTAAAAACTGAAACCAGTGTTTGCGTTAACTGATGATCAGTTCTGCTCTCCAGCCTGGAGGAAGCTGGGCTCATTCTTCTGAACTCCAAGTCTGAAAAGTTCATTGGTTCAATAATAATAATGAACAATAAATTAAATAAAGATAACATGTACACGGTGCCTTTTATAACCATCAGATGCTTGACATTGCAAATTAAAATTCTGTACATTTAGTTTAGTTAATTTTATCTTAGCTCATACTTTAGATATTGTTAGATTGTTAGATTCCTAATTGTTGTTTAGTTTAGCTACTATTTTGACTGTCTTCGCCCATGTTTAGATATGTTTAGTTTATCTGATTATGATTTCATTTAGATTATTTTAGCTACTTTTTTGACTGTCTCAGCTAATGCTTAGATATGTCTGGTTTCATGATTTCATTTAGATTATACTTGATTCATTTAGAATACATGATTGTTGTCTTTTTCTTTTTTTGTGTTTCATTCTGTATTGGATTCTGTTTTTTGTTTCTGTTGTAAAGCACTTTGGATCGCCTTGTTGCTGAAAAGTGCAATATAAATAAATCTCACTTCACTTCACTTTACTTTACTAAAATAATAAAAAAACAGAGTAAAGAGTGAGATCAGAGACTGGTGAGCAGAAGGAGCTACATTAGACTGGATGCTCAGGTGAAAATGTAATATTTTACCAGTTTATTGAAAACATTTAGTGTTTTTCTGACATGCTCTTCTCTGTTAGGCTCCTCGATGATGGACTAGATTCATTATTCTGTCGCCCTTCTTACATTTTTTATTTTACTGTTAAGGTCCAGTTCACAAACTGATATTCATTTTATATTTTTATTAGAAATTATTAGTAGAATCAGAACTTGTTCATGGATATTTAGGGTATTGATAGTCTTCAATGTCCTTCATTTCTGCAAAGTTTGCCAACCTATGCAAGAGTCCCAAATCTTTCAGGCGGGTTCTGCGTTTCTCAGAAATGTGTTCTGTTTCTGCTTTAATAAACCACTCTCATTCAAACAGCTGCGGGTGTTATAAGATCACACGTTTAAGTCCGATGGCCGTGTGCTCCGTGACAGGCTGCTGGAGGAGGAGGCAGCGAAGCGCGCAGAGCTGGAGCAGATCTTCCTGCAGCAGCAGAGGGCGCTGTCTCAGACCGAGGCGGAGAAGGAGGAGCTGAGGGCCGAGCGGCTGGCCAAGGAGCGAGACCTGGACGCAGCGACGCAGCAGCTGGAGCGGCTGGAGAGGGAGCGGCAGGGCGCTGTGGAGCAGTACCAGGTCAGGGCGCGCGCGTGGAGGTTTATACGTCTGAGCTTCACCGTTTTAACCCGCACGACACTGAACAATTACAGGAGAACAGAGCCATTTATCCACCTGAGCGTTATTTCTGCCAACATCTAACCTCTGTTCATATGAATGAATGAATGAATGAGTTTATTTTGATTACATATGCGATTAAAAAATACATTACCATTGAAAATCTAAAACAAAACATTTGAAAAAGAGTAAGCTGAGGCTCATGTCAAATTCAAGAATCAAGATCCTCAAAAAAAAACTAAGACTTTACAGCCTTCACATATACGTTAACTTTGATTTAAAATCTTTTATAAACCCAAATACTAGTTTCTTAGTTTTCGCCTAAAACTATTCTATAATGTCCCTCTCAGAGCAGAAACACCTCCATGTTGAAGGCTGGTTCTAACTGGACAACTTTTCCATATAAATAACCCTTTTAATTTTTATTGTTCTCCTTTTGTTTAAAAAAACTGAATGAACTGAAGTAGGCTATTCTTTGCAACATGAAAAGTATTTTTTATAGATTTTAAACACACAAATACTTATTAAAGGAAGCTTTATGTATAATTTTAAGAGCTCGTTTTGAAGTTGAATTATTAGGTCTAGATTTGGCGTTACAAGGGAGCACTTTAACGTGTTTGTGCGTCGCAGGAGATGTCGAGGAAGCTGGAGCGAGCAGCGAATAAAACCAAGACGTGGAAAGATAAAGTGGCCCAACACGAGGGTCTGGTGCGTCTCATCCAGCCAGGTAGGAGGACCGACAGCCTCTCATCAGGAGGTTTTAGCTTCATGTAGCTCCAGGTGTTCACTAACATCCAGACTTCTTGAAGCTGTTTCATCATCTGAATGAAGATTTATCCTCGGCACTAACGCAGTCAGACTCAGGGTTAGAGTAAATTGTGCCTTTTCTTAGTTAAAACTAAAGGTGCACTTTAACTCCAGTAACTCTGGCTTAAAAGAGGAAACAAAACTCATGATCGTCGTGTAACTGATTTGTGATTTTCATTGTGTTAAAAGGACTTCGGTCTGTTTTTGTTTAGGTCATAAAGGGCCTCCGAGGATCACTAATTGGGGTCCGGCGTCGTTCACCGACGTGGAGCTGGAGCTGAGGAAGAAGTCATGGCAGGAGAGTAAAAACCAGGGAGCTCAGGGTCAGTGAACGCAGGAAGTCGTCTTCTTCACTCTCTGTGTAGTAAAGTGTTAGTGACATTCAGAGTTTAACAAACATAAATAATTATTTAACTTACTGAGCTTCAAAAATGTCATAATTGAGTTTATTTGACCTATTTTAAACAAACTGTAATACGCTTAACCTGTAATTAGTTTAATTAGTTTTAAATACAATATGAACAATGTAAATGTACACATTGGGATGGAAATAAAATAAAATAAAACATTTTTAGTGAAAGTGGAACTTGTTTTTTTGTTTTGTTTTTAACTTTTTAAAGGCTTTCAGAGTTTAGTCAGTTTTTATGAAAATAGTTTCCAAATAAAATTCATCGCCATGTGAAATAAATTTAATTTTTGTCAGAAAACAAATGTTCAGGTCATTTTTATTAAACATACCTAAAACCAGCAATAATCTCCTTATTTATTGTGGACAAGATGGAAACATTTCAGCATTTTAAAGTTTTAGTTTCTCTAAAAGCCAAACTCAGGATGAGGATTTTAAGTTAGCAGCTGGCTAAAAATCCTTTTTGCAAAGCAACAGTTGCATTGTTTATGATGTCGCTGCTTCAATAAATTAAAACAAAGAGAAATTAAATGAATCAGGATCAGTTCAGACCAGAAATATAAGTTTTTTGACAGAAACAAGTTAATAATGTTCAAATGAGAAAGGATGTAGATCACAAAGCAACAAACCAAAGTAAATGAAGGTTTCATGATACAATATTATTTCTGGTTTTTCTTTTGTAATAATGTTAATACCAGCTGCGCCTTTAAATGGTCAGAACTTTGTGCTGTAAAACCCATCTTCATGATTTTGTTTTTGCCTCAGTTTGCCTCCATCTGAAGCAGCTAATACTTATTAATTTTATTAACTTCTTTATATTTGGCTTCATAGTTGTGATTTGAATCAATGCTGATGATATATTAGAGCTGAAACGTGTCCGTCTTGCCCAGATTAAATAAGATTTATCTGCCGTAAATGCTCAGTTTGTAATTTGTGTCGTCAGACCTCGTGCGTCTCCTGCTGCTCCAGCAGAGGTCAGCGTGCAAAAAGGATTGGATTCAAAAAGAAACGAAGCAGAAGCAGTACGCTGCGCTGCTGTTTTTTTAGGCTGAAACAGTTCCCTTTGTTAGTAGCCAAAGCATCTTAAACAACAATGAGAACCCCAAAAGGACTTTGAAATTCTTCTGCAAAGTTTCTTTTTCTTCAGCGTTTCAGTCATTAAAATAAAAACAAACCTCTGAGGGAACATATATGGAAGCAGGATTCTCCAAAGATCACAAATGAGAGTCAAAATAGTCTATTTTAGTAAAAAAAAAAAAAAAGATAATTTAAACATCTGATTTTTAAGAAAAAACTGTATTAACCTCAAATTAAGTTTGACGAAATTTAATTCAATTGATTTTATTTATATGTCACCACCTCAGAGCAATATGAGCAGTCTGAGAGCGAAGCGCTCTGTTAGGAACAATAAGATCTTTAATATAAGATGGAGCTTGGCTGTTGAGAGCTTTGGATGTTAGAAGGAAGATTGTAAATTCTATCCTGAATTTGAGACGAAGCCAATGAAGAGAAGCTAAAACTGGAGAAATATGACCTCTCCGTCTAACTCTGGCAGCAGCATTTTGGATCAGCTGAAGACTTTTTAGAGAGTTTATTTGGACACCCGGATGATAAAGAATTGCAACAGCCCAGCCTAGAAGTGATAAATGCACGGGCCAGTTTTCATCATCACTTTGGAACAAGACGTTTCTAATTTTAGTGATATTACACAGGCAGGAGAAGGCAGCCCTGGTCACATTCTTAATGTGGGAGTTAAAATCACACCAAAATTCTTCATATTAAAACTGGAGACCAAATTAATGCCATCCAACTTTCAAAAAATCTGTTAATGTTGCTCCTAAGATCCTAATGTCCAAAAAACAATGCAACCTCTGTCTTGTTTGAGTGGAAGGGTCTGAGACCTTTCTGTCAACTCTTTAGTTCTGTCTTGTTTAAGTTTTCTAAAAAGCACTAGATCCAATTTTTTACAGTATTTTGATCCTGGTGCTGCCTTTCACCTGCTGAAGCAGACATCACTGCAACAGCTTCAGCGATTAAGCTGAAGATTGGCGAACGACAGCTTGTTGTTTGGAGGTAAATGTACTCCGTATCAGAGAGACAAAGCCGTACAGCAGGGTCAAAAATGTGAAATCTGACCTCAATGTTCCAGGATTCACTCGACATGCAGCAGTGAGGTTCTAATGTCAAAACAAATCCGATTCAACAACAATGGGCCTCTGTTAGCTCACGTACGCCTCACCCTCGCCGTGCTCGCTCATGTTTCACTTACAGGAACGCTGTAACTGGGTGTAACTGGGTGTAACTGAGTGGAACTGGGTGAAACCGGGTAAAACCGTGAGCGCTTGTTTCGTCTCGTGTCTGCCGCCCTGCGCAACGAGAGCCTCCACTTTCCAGAGCGAAACCTGCATCACTCCGGTCTTCTTCTTCGTCTTCGTCTTCTTCGAGAGAAGATCTGGAAGCAAAATGAGAAGAGAGTTCAGGTTAAGTTCAAAGTTGACAGAGAAGGAGATGAGATAAGAACCTGCATTCATACTCCTGGTCTGACACCATGCACATATCTGCACCAGCAGGTTACTGATAGGATCAGATATAGAGACAAATGTCTGAGCTAACTGTGGATTTTACTGTGATGAAAAGATTTTATGGACCTCTTTGTCTGCTTGATTTACAGCTCAACTGGAAGAAAAACTGTTTTTATTGCAGAGTTTTTTAGGAATTCTGTCCTGCAGTTTGATAAACAGATTTGCTGTTCACATTTTCTTCTTTTAAGAGTTATTTATGTCTCAGAATTTGAAAAAAATATGGCCCCCTTTTCACTCCAAATAACTGTTCTCAGAATTGAGAGTGTCTCATCTCCGTAGCTAAGTTGCACAAGCCCTCCGCATTCCAAACGTCTATCTCTGTCTCCCCCCCCCCCCTTGCCCCATGTGTCCGAAATGCACCCGGATGCCCATGACCAATTCATCTGGTTCCTGTCCGAAAAAACATCCTCATCCTAACTGGAACATTGTAAAAAAAAAAAAAAAAAATCTCCTGCAGATGCCTGTTTTTTCTGGATTAGACCAGTCTCCACTGTGAGTTTTCAGTGTTTCAGGACTCAGTTTTAGCTGTAAAAGAAAACTGTGGGTCACTTACGCCCAAAGACGTTACTCCAACTGTTGTGAGGACACCCTCACAGTGACGATTCACAAGTTTTAATCGAGCTTCTCCCTTCATGGGTGAGCAAACGGCGCTCGGATAATCTCATCTGGAGTTGGGTTGATTCACGTGTCGGTGCATGCTGGCAGCTGACATCACCCTCATTTCTGTTGATGCTGACTTCACGTTCAAACAGTAAACCTATAGGTGTCTCTGGGGTGTTTGTATCTGTAGAAAAGCCAATCAGCTCCCCCCAAGTTCTCTCCATAAAGACACTTTTTTTTATTGTACCACAGCTGGGACTGTGCTGGAAGAACAGCAGGTCCAACACAAGCAGATACGTACAGCCTGGAGTTTCTGAGCTGCTTTTGATTTGTCTCTTTATGTGAGAGCAGCTTCCAGCCGTCCAAGACAAACCACTGAACCTAGAGGGAAAAAGCCGCCAGGCAACACAAGATTACTATTATACTGAAATGCATGTAAAACAGTTCTGACCTTCGGGGTGATGGGAGCTTTCATCAGTAATTTGCCATCAGAGAACAAAATCAACCACAGGAGCACTATTGTATCTTAACTCACGTCATAGTTATGTAACATTAAAAGTTTTTTTTTATCTCCTCATACATTTATTCATCTAGTAGTTTACATAAGTGCGGTTTGATCCACTCAGATGAATACAGCTTTATAAAATTATTAATTGGATCAAATTTCTGTTGGGAAACTACCATTTCCATCTCTAGGGGAGAAAAGTAATGATTCCTATCATGCCATTCCACTCAGTCCCGCTGTAGAACATCCGCTGCATCTTTCTGTTTGCGCGTTTAATCTCCGTACCCAAAGCAAATATGCTAAATATGGAGAGAATTAGCAGCTTTGCACCTGCTGCCAGAAAGAGGCAGCTGCACGGTTGTACTGTGGGACGAACGCCACGTCAGATCTTCCTCTGACCTCGTCTCCCTCTGAGTCAGGCCTTTTTCGAAGGACCGAAGGAGTCCTGTTCTGCGCCTGAGGAGATGAGCTGAGAGTCCTGCCCGGTCCCACGTTCAGGCCTGGCAACAGAGACCCCATCATCATCATCATCATCACTGCTGGCTCAAAGAAGGAAAACTTGTGGAGGTATCTGATTACCTTTCATTTAGAAAAAAACAAAATCTTTATGAAATCTGAAGGTTTTCACGAGAAGCCAGGAAAACATGGCAAGAACTAGCTGTATCATAAAACCGGCTGAATAACACCACGGACCTTTCAGCTCAATAAAAATGTCAGCATGCAAAGCCCACTGCTGACTCTTAGTCTTCTCAGAATTCATCGTGGAAGTTAAGAGTTGACTTGATGTTAAAACCCAAAGAGGATTCAGCAGAGAAACCTTTAGGTCACTCATCTTTGAGGCCTACTCGAGTGTTTGAATCAAACTACTTCCAGTCAAATGTGTTTTTGCATTTCCTAAAAGTTTGAAAACAGAGCAGCTGGACTTCTGTCCTGTAGCGTCCTATCCGGGGAGCTTTTTCAGCTTAAAGGCGGAGAAGATGGAGTTCCATGCTTTGTTTCTGCAGGTAAGTTTACACGCAGATGAATCTCCCTCCTCTCCCTGCTGAGGGTTGTCAGGAGAGACAAAAACGTTAATGGAAGAGCCAACGAGTGAACTGTTGACAGCTGACAATCCACTAAATTCAGGTTGATTTGTCTCATAAAAAGAAATCAAAACAACAGCAGCTGAAAGAAGAGCTTGAAGGTAAAACAAATAAAAGATTAAAGCTTAAACAACTCCCAATGAGCTCCAAAAAGGGGCTTGATTTACAAACGCAGATACATTTGTTGTTACCCTTACAGCTCATTGAAACAATTTTTAATTTCTCATGAAACCTGATTCAGTTGAAAGCAAATTTCTACCTTAAAGCTGATTTGTTCTTTTTTTTTTTACAACCATATGCTAAAACAGTATGGACCGATTTGTAGTTACACTTAAAGAGACAATTATTCCTTGCATTATCATCATGTTTCAAACTAAGTGTTAATTAGTATCACACATGCATTCAAGCTTTTCATCAGCCATTCGGCCTATTTAAAGGGAACAAACAGCCACTGGACAGTTTGGTATTTTTGTGTTTATTAAAACACAAAAGCAGAGCAGAGAAATCTGTCTGAGGAGCTCAGAAAGAAGATTAAAGATATCCATGTTCAAGTTAAAGGCTTCATGACCATCTCCAAGCAGCTTCATGTTCCTCTGACCACAGCCTCCAATTTTATATAAAAGTATGTTTATAGGACTGTAGCCAACTTCCAAGAATGTGGATGTAGGAGGAAATGCGATCCCAGGTTCATGGTGTGAATCATAGAAAAAGAGCCGAGAAAACCATTTAATCTGACTTTCTGATCGGACCATCCGTCACATTTTAAATCTTAACGAGCTCCACAGAAGAAGACCCAGGAGGCTCCACGACTGACAGAAAAACACCAAAAACATGCATGTTAACAAGCCCCAAAGATTTCTGCAACTGATGAGACAAAACTGGATGTTTTTGGCTCCAATCACATCATTTTTTTTTTTAAATTATCATGGTGCCAACAAATTTATTCACATTCGTATTAAACCATCATTATGAACACATAAACATGGATTCAACATTACCTTCCCAACCCATTTATTCTCATTTCTGCTTCCACTGAAATGTCATCCAGTTTCCAAATAATGACAAAATGGATTTAAAAGAAGGAAAATGTACATCTTAATCAACTTTTTTGTGCATTGCCAACATAAAAGGCTCGATTCAGTTCTATTTAAGTTTGTGAGAATAAAAATTTCTTTTATCTTTGTACTTGTGTCTGGTAAATGAATGTTTCATTAACTAAATTTATTAAAATTTTTGATTGATTTTAAAAACTGTCCACGTCCTCTGGAACAGGCACGTTTCAGAACCAGTAAATGACTGAAAGAGCAACAGGTTTAGACTTTTTCGCCGTTTGTTTCACACCAAGCGTCAAAATCTCCCCTCAGGGCTCACAAATTCATCAGCAGAAAACGTAATAGAAGTAATGAATCAGTGTTTTCACCTGGCTTTATGTGATTTATCTCTTTCTCCTTAAAGATTACACACATACACACACATATATACACATATATATATAAGGGTCAAGTAAAAGAGCTCTTTATGATTTATTGTTCAAACCACGTCATTCAGCTCAGATTCTCCTGCTTTATGACACCATCTTTCACCTGTTCTCTCCTACTAAACCTCTGGCTAAAACAGCTGAAGTTCTGATATTCATTAAAAGTAAAAATGGTATCCCAGAAAGCCACTTATTACTTGTTTCAGGTGTGCTAAACTTGTTGTAGGTGTCAAGAAAAAAAAAAAGATTCAAGTTTCTGGTGAGGACTTTAGGATTTCTACTTTTGCAGACATTTTATTCTAATTGTTTAAACTCTAATGTCTAATGTACAGACATTGAGCTAAAACTTGGTGTGGTAGTAGCTGAGAGTCATTCCCAACACATACTCTGAGCTCTAATAGATCACATCAGATCCGGTACTTTTTGTCGTTTTCTCCAGTCAGCAACAAATGAGAGAAACACTCCCAACACGAGGAACGAGCTCTTTCAAGTATGTCTGATTTATTTCCAAAAAAAAAAACAAAAAAACATAGTGTCATCACAAAACATGGTACAAAGATACAGTAAGAAAAGAAACAGAAAAAGCCTCTGACATCTTTGAATTGTTTCATGTGCTTCTTTTTGTTTTTGTAACGATTAAAGCTGCACAGAGAGAAAACAGATGAGACGAGGAGCTGGAAACCAACCTTTCAACAAGATATATTCTTTACAGAGCTTTTAAAAGAGATGCAGAGCCTGTCTGGACAACAATAACAACAACTTCATTCAGAACCACAAACAGGAAACAGGCCACTCAGGTTTTTGCACCAATAAAGACACGAGAAGAAAAAGTAAAGTTAGAAAAGCGGGCACACACAAAGTCTATAAAATTAAAATGTCACGAAAGTATTTACAGAAACCACCAAACTTACACAATTACTTTTCATAAAAAATAATAATTTACATTGCATGAGACACGTGTTACAAAGAAGTCAATAAACATTCAACAAAATAACAGAAAAAAAATATATTTAAATAGAAAACAGTTTGAACCTGCTGTGCAAATTCTTCTTTAATCTGTCACGAAGAAAACATCACGTAAAGTAAACGCATCAAGCCTGGCTGTTAGAAGATCTGGATTTGATAAGGAGTGCATACTTTAGTGCTAAGTGCAAACAAATTGCTTTTCAATGTTGTGCATTAAAATCAAAGTTTTTGGCGGTTTGTATGTTTCCGTAAGCAGCAATAACTTTTTCTCTGTAGTAAAATATTCAATAGAAAATCTACTTTTTTTATTCTAAAATTGAGCCCACAGTTTTGACGGCCAGTGATATAGCTTTGATATAACAACAGTTTTATTAGGATAACATTTTCTTAGTAGCACGGTCCCCTAAAACGTCAGCTTATCTTCGCTTCTTCCACGTCAGACAGAGGTGACGACAGCATGAGCGGCCGCTGAGTAGCAGGAGGAGTTCGTCCTCCTCTAAGCAGGCACTTTTTTCACTGTGATCCCCGAAATGAAAAGCTGAGCCGAGCTGTCGTCGCCTTTCGGCTCTCAGCCACCCGACTCCACCTCTGATGTGCTGGCTGGACCTCGGTGTTCAGGCGTCCGAGATGCAGTTCTGGATCTTATCCATCCACGTCTGAGCGCTGGGAGCGTCGGACGCACAGAAGTTGTAGACTCTCTTGTTCGTTTTCAGCTGAAATGGGAATCGGATTGAAGAGGCTTGCAGTCATTGGAAGAGAAAGAAAGCATACAAAAACCCTTTGCACCCTAATATTAGAAGCTGCCAATTCAAGATGGCTGCCAGAGCTAGGCATTCTTAGTAAACAAGTATGACTGTAACAGCCAGTTTTACAGATATTGAGGTAAAACTTGGTGCAGTTAGTAGCCGAGAGACATCCCAAACATATACTCCAAGCAGTATTTTAGCTTAAAACTAAGTGTTGGCTTCAACCCTGTTTGTCTGGGTTTTGTAAAATGCTTTTTACAAATCACTGTCTGTAAACACAGTTCGCTGTGTCATCCACAAAAGCTCTGTCATGCACAGAAGAAGCCAAGATGCAAACGCCATCCAGAAACCAGTTCTTGCAATATTGCAAGAGATTGGGAATAATGTCATTCGCAAAGTTTGCCAAATGGCTCCAACTGCTTCTTCTCAGCATAAGATGATCTCAGTTTAAAAGTCTGGCATTAAAGTGGGCAAGAAATGATAGGCCTTTAACTGACTGCAGGATCTTTGTTTATTAATTAAATGGACTCAGTTTTATGAGTTCAGGTCCCTTAAAGGGGCTGTAACTTATCTTTGCAAATGCTAATAAAAAGATGCTTCACTGCAGCAGTGGCTGCAAATGTTGGTACTCACGTCAAAGAAAGCCTTCTCACTGATGTGTTTGGGGGCTCCGATGGTGGGCGCTGCGATCACCACGCTCTCCACGTCGGCCAGGTCGATGTGGCCTCGGCAGTTTGTGTCCTCTCCGGTGTCGTAGTACCTCAGCTGTGAGGACATCGCCGTTAACAAGCAGCCCGTCTTTACAAGCGAGAGCTTAGCAAACCTGAGGGAGGAGCGTTTTGTTCACCTGGTGTTTCGTAATGTCCAACACAAACCAGCGAGGTTTCCAACCTTTCAGCAGAGCTCCTCGTTTGTAAAGAATCCCCTCGTAGGACCTGGAAAACAACAGAAACGAGACAAACAAGCTGTGGATCGAGTAAATAACGTAAAAAAAACAACAACTTTAATGTTAGCTTTCTGATCCACTTATTTCATCTGTTGGAACTGGTCTGTCAGAACATTATTTTGAATGTGAAAAATGATGAACACGTGCAAAAAAAGGTTACAAGTAATTGATACAAAGTAGTTTTTAATGAGCTTTTTTTCAACCCAGAGGAAAAGATCCAGATGTTGGAGCCAAGAGTCTGTACTTTAACCTCGCTGTAATTGTAAAATTACACGCCCAGATTCTGGCAGAGCACATAGTATTCTCATTCTCAACGTGACACGCAGCATTCTGATGCGCTGAGTCAACTTCCATATCTGGACCGGACCCTCGGCAGTAGTTTACAAGTGAGTCCAGCGTGTTTTCTTTATTTGTTCCGGAGCTCAGGAGGTTCACGACCCACCTGTTCTCCTCACTCTTGGGGGTGAACTGGTTGTAAAGAGTCGCAGCGCGGCGGTTAATCCCGTTGGATGTGGCTGTGCCGTGGTCTTCGCCCAGAGCGCCGTCTGGCAGGTGCAGCATGGAGTGGTGCTGGAAGGCCTGCAGGCTGGACGTGGGAATGAGGCCCGAGATGGACAGGGACTGCTTACAGAGCTGCGAGAGCCCAAGAAAACATCAGAAATCAGACAATTAAACCAGAGTGAAAGTAGATCACTACTTCTGGTATTTTCCTAATGATTTGAGACATTTTTCTCCCGTCTAACACGCACATTTCCTTCTTGTTTGAGATCTTCCTGTATGCTGAGTCGGACTCTTTCCAGAGTTGTCTGCCATTTTTCAGGGGCCTGGTTCAGTTCGGCCTCCAGCCTCTCGATATCCTGGAGCCAAAAGAAAAGAAAAAAAAAATGACAGAAGTGACAAGAGTTGCGTGGACATCCTCAGGTTTTTGGTCCCAGGCTCTTACAGTGAGGAGTTTGGTGATGGCGTCCGGCTGGGCGTGGCTCACGCTGCTGTAACACGGCCAAACAATCCGCCTCTTACTGTTGGCGATGGCGCCCGGCTCCTCTGTGCTCTCTGACCTCACAGCCATCATCCTCCAGTCGTAACACGGCCCGGTGGACAGCGTCTCGTCCGTGAAGAAGTCCCATTTACTCAAGCTGGGGATGCCGACACAAGGCTTCAGGACCACCTGCACAACAGAAAGCAGCGCCAACATCTCATTTAAAATATCTAAAAAAATATGTCTGGATGTTTGCCTGTTCCGCGTTAGAGAGTAGCCCTAACAAGCATAAAGAACCAACCCTGCGACACAGAACGCAGCAGCTCAGAATACGACACACACACAGAGAGGTTTCAGCAGATTTCCTAACGTGGGAGCTCGACGGGTCAGCTCTAACAGCAACAGGAGCTTTCACTGAAAGACTGACAGGCTGCAGAAACACTCACCTCGCTCTCAGAGGGGCTGTACAGGTAGTTGAAGAAGATGGGGCTCCTCCGGTGCATCCTGTTGATGCACTCCCAGATACAGATGCCTCTCCGGGCCTGCTTATCACCTTTATCGTCAAACAGCAAGCCTGGGACGAAAAACACGAAGAGGGGGAAGCTGACAAGCACTGCTGCGAAGCTCATATTGGTGACAAAAATTATTAAAAATATGATTAAGTGTAATAATGTGGGATTCAAGGAGAGATTGTCAGAGCTTATTGTACAGTATGTAGAATAAAAACATTTTAAACCTCACAACTTCAACACTTCTTTAAGTATTTAACACTTTTGCATCGTCTGCACCTTTATGAACCAACTGGGTTCTTGCTAACACACACACACACACACACACACACAGCCGTGTTCACGTTTTTTCTTGGGTCAGCTGTGCCCAAGCCTAATGTGTCAGATAAAGGCTTCTCATATGCAACATTTTCTTTCTTAAATTAGAGCTCTCTAGTTTGAAGAATGTGCTTTAAATACTGCAGCACAACTTTTTGTGCAGGAGCTGCAAAATGTATTTTGTACGTTGATTTACTGTCTTGTATGTTTGCTTGCTTTGGCCATCTAATTTCAAAGCTCCAAGCTTGAGAGGCTTCAAGCATCTATTCGGTCGATTATGAAGAGATAAATGATTAAAACGAGCTTCATGTGTTTTTCTGGAGAGCTCGGCTGGGAGAAGACTTTGCAGGCAGGCTGGGATTGTGACCGAGCTGAATCATTCTGTAATGAAAGCCGAAATATGAAAAATGTTTAAAGAGCATGTAACGTGTTTTGGTGCCAAACAACTTCTTAGACTTAATATTAATAACAGAAATAATCACAACTGACCTTTTCTGCTGTTTGCAAAGCAGAAAGGTAAAATGTAAAACACATTTTTCTGACTCACTGAGAGCCGTTAAGAGACAGAATCTGCTACCAGATATGAAGTCATGACGGCACGTGAGGACTTGTACCCTCCAGATGCACTTTAGAGAGAAGCACCAGAACGCAGGATCTGTCAGATAATGTTGTTTAAAAAAAATCAGGATTTGAATAAAATTGAACTTTAAAAGCGACTGGGATTCAAACTTGGTCTTAATGAGATGCTTTTCTGTCAGAGGTTCAGACTTTTCTGACCACAACAACTTTAAATTATGTGAGTGAGAGCAGATTTATTGTCATTTTACTCTTCATTATACGAGCTCGCATTCAGACTGGAGACTTTGCTATCACTACTTTCTTCTTTGCTGGCCGATGCAGCGTTCCGAGTCCACGTCGTGACGTCATAACTCTTCAGCAACGTGCTCAGATACACAATTTCAAAGTAAAAAACTGCACAAATCATGTTATATGCCCTTTAATGGAGCAGTGATGGAGAGTACACCTATTCTTCCTCCTCGGACAGTAGGTAGTTAAAATCTGGATATCTCGGCCCACATGTTGAAGTGTCAAAACAAGTTGGCAAAACACTGAGCTAATGTGCTGATTGGTGTTAAGAGAAAAGCACTGCTTAGATTAACAGCTTGGATTTGTCTGCAGCACTAGAAAGGAACCATATAAATTCTCTCTCTTTAAGTGAGTGTTGTTAAACAAAAGTAACAAAATGCAAAAAGAGAGAAAAGATGTCCTCTGTAATCCAGGAGAGGACATTTTTGTGGTATAACAAGGCCACATAAGGTCATTTCAACTGTTTCAGGTCAGTAAATCTATCTGCTAAGTAACTGCAAAAGAAGGGAATATTTGAAGACAAAATGGAGACATTTGCCAGGCTGAAGAAGATAAAACATCCCCCACGGTTTAAACTGTAAAGGACACTGACCGTGTTCCAAGCGCTCATAGTCGGAGTCCAACAGGAAGTTCTTGAAGCGGTTGGAGATGTGGTGATAGGCCAGGAACTTTAGATAATACTGATTAAACTCAAACTCCAGAGGATGTTGCTCCAGAATCTGCAAGGACATTAAAAGATGGATTAAGACAGTTAGAGTCCGTGAGGCAAAGCCAGTGTGTGTGTGTGTGTGTGACAGCTGGGTTTGCGCATCTTTGTGTCGTGGCTTCACATTTCTCCAGTGTAAAGAATTAGAAACAGGAAAGAATGTCTCCTGTCCCCGTGAGGCCAGAGGTCAGTAACATCATCGCAGCTAGACACAATCCAGACCGAGCCAGAGTGACTGCAGCTCCATTGTTCCCGTCCAGCCGTGTGAGGTGGCCAACAAGAGCGCTAAATATCCCGGGCCACCTGGGTCTGCTGGCGAAAACAACAGCTGTTTGGGAGATGAGGCACTTCTATTTTCAGCTCTTGTCCGAATCTCCTCTTTCCCCCCTCGTTTATAATTTTCTACACCCCAGAATCCGCGCCAGATTCTCTATCTGCCAAGCATGCAGTTTCAAAAGACGAATGCAGAAACTATTCGTTGATGTCAGTGTATGGGAGTGGGACTGTGAGACCCCGGGAGACACCAAAAAAACCCCACAGCATTCTCCTAATTTAGCTTTCCAGGGTGGACACAGTCCTCTGTTCATTCTTAAGTTGACTGCCGTCCCCCCCAAAGCCCCGTAAACCTCCCCAGATCTGCCGTTTTCCACATGCACTGAAAAGGGAATACTGAATGTTGAAACACGCGAGCAGACACTGATCACTGGGTTCACAAACCATCTGTGCAGCAGCAGCCTCCCTGCACACTTCTAGGTGCAATCTTCTGTTAGGATTAGATTTCCTGCTCTGAAACGGGTTTAACTAAACCAGCACATAATTAATGACAGCTGAATTTCTCCATTTCTTCACTCGCTTGTCCTTTCACTTTTGAGGAATGCCATGAGCTCATCCAGATGTTATGAATGAGGTTAAAGTCACGGAGGGGAAAGTGAGATGAAGCGGAGCATTCAGATCACCTGTGTTGGTGCTCACCTGGTGCACACAGTCCAGAAACTGCAGGAAGATGGGCGTAAAGCCGCTGCCCTGGCTGCTGGGACTCAGGTTGCTCCGCTGGCTGAACTTGTGGCCGAAGGAGAGCCACTCTTTCTCCAGGAGCACCTGAAAGCCTTCGAGAGTGCGATAGAAGGGATCGCTGAGCAGCTGCACCAGAGACGACACCTGAAGGGAGAGAAGGGGGACAGCCATTTATGTGTGCACAAAGTCAGTTAACTGAAGCTGTGCGATCAGTAGATAACCAGCTCTTAGCCCTTAATGCACAGCTGCACCTCAGAGAACAGAAAAAAGCATATTTTAAATGATAAACTAGCCAAAATATTTTATTATAAAAGAACTGGAATGTGCACATCTCTTGCTGAGTGACCCCTAAAGTTATGTGGTCATCACATTTCCAGATGTGGCGACCTAATAAAATAAAAGCTTCAAAAAGACAATCCACACTGGACATGAAGTAACCGGAACTCTGACATCAGTTTTGGGCTTTTGATGCCGAGGTCAGTTTCAAAGCCAATAAAAAAGAATGCATTTTATGTAATACTATAAAATGTCACAAAGAAATGCACAGAGACTTAAAAGGACAAAGTAGACTTGATTGATTGATCTTTTCTAAATAACAAATTAGCAGTAACACTTTCTAAAGAACTTTAAAATATACTCAACATGTGCTTAGTTTTTTTACACTACCTGGTAAGGAACATGTTTGCTGCTGAAAAGAAAGAGCTGAAAAGTTTAAATAACTGGCAAATAGGATGCTTGATCATCGCTCTTGTGAAGCAAAGTGACAACTGTTTTCCTACAATGGTGCACGTTCATCATGCACAGGTATAAAGGATGGAGTCACAGCTGTTTTGATCCAACCTTGTAAAGGATGTGAGATCTCGTGATGTTGTGAGATCTTGTGAGATGTGATCGAACTTTGACTTTTTGTCGTGAACGACTCTCAGCTACGTCATCGAATTTTAGCTCAATATCTGTAAAACTGGCTGAGTTATAGCCATTTTCATGCTTACTAAGGTCAGTTGGCTGTGGCAGCCATCTTGAACCGGGTTGACTCCAAACAGTAATCAGGTGTAGATGAACATCCAATGATTACTTTCTGAGAGTTTCATTAAAATCTGTCCAAAGGTTCGTGAAATATTTTGCTAACGGTACAGACAAACAAACGGACAAAAACATTATTGCCTTTCACGTTTGATGGCAGGTGATACTCATACTGAACTAATTATCCACTCCTGACAGGCTGACTGTATATAACAGTCACATCTTCAGGCATATTTGAGTTTAATCTACAAAACACCAGCTGAGACCTGCTTGTCTATACCTGCCACACAGTTAACCTGCTTTCCTGCCTGTGTCGACTTCAACATAACTAATGAGCCCTGACAAGTGCAGAATGAGGAGGAAAAACATCCAGCCCCAAGTGGTCAAAAACTCCCCCCTCCTTTCCCCCCCAAGCCTGGGTGATAAAGTAAGCTCCCCTCCCTGCAGCAGCCTGACGTGTGAGGATAATAAACAAGCGTGAGGGAAGAAGGAGTGCACGAGAGGGGCAGAGGATGAAACAGAAAACAGCACGCAGAAAGAAAGCAAAGACGGCCCTGCTTCCTGTCTGCTGGGTGTCTTCAGCCCGTGAACAGAGCATATGGATCCCATTTTCCTGAGCGGGCTGGTCTGGAGCCGGTGGCCCACGGACGAGGATGCTGAGGGCTGAACATGTGCCCCGCATGACGGGATTCACAAACCGTGCTTTTAAACAGCAGCCCGGGGGGCTTTACAAAGCCAGTAAACACACAAACATGTTCTGTAACAGGTCAACGTGGAGAACATAAGCTCAGAAAACAAAACATGCAACGAAGAGCCAAGTTTCCGACAACCGATCGGGACCAAAATATACTTTCTGTTTATATCCCGACTGAATCAGAACCACGAGCTTTCGAAATCTGGAAGAAGCGTACAGTAATTCCGTGATGCAAGGCTTCAGATATTTTATGATATCAACATATCAGCTCGACAGAGAAACAACCGCTCAGAAGATGAGCAGGAAGAACGAGGACGGCAGATTTATGAGTCGCACATGGCCGGCGCAAACGTGCAGCGTGAAGATCCTCGTTTCTGCCTTCAATCGCAATAAAAAGCGTTGAAAGAAAAAAAAAAGCATCACGAAGGACTCCTCAGCACAGGCCAACATCTGTCAGGTTTGCATTAAAACTAAAACACAAACAGACATGCAGCAGTTATCAGATGATAGAAATCTAATTTATTGGTTAAAAATTAAAGGTCACATGTTTCAGACACATAGCAAAGGGTGTCTTAATGAAAATCTGTATCAGCAGACAGATTACCTATATTATCCCACCTTTTAACCTCTGCTAGTTGTCTTTATCTCCTGCTGCTGAAGGCCGAGTGATTCGTTCGTCTTATTCACCAAAACATCTCAGGAACCAGTGGATGGATTTTAATGAAACTCTCAGAAAGTAATCACCAGATCTAGAGCTGATTAACTTTAGGAGACAACCCCATTCAAGATGGCCGCCATAGCCAACTAACTCTACGAAACACAAAAATGGCTCCTACTGAGTCAGTGTTACAGATACTGATCTAAAATCTGCAGCGGTTGGAGCTGAGAGTCAATATGTCTCGAACCATTGGACAGATTTGAATGAAAGTAATCATTTTATGTACAGCTGATTAACTTTAGGAGACAACCCCATTTAACTCCGTCCTGTCTCAGTTTGAAATACTGGCATGAAAGGCAGCGGGCGATATGGTTTCCTGAGGAACGCCAGGCCTTTAATTATTTCTTCCAACATGTTTCAGTTGTTTCAGAAGGCTTTATGTTTCCTTCACATCTGTATGTCTCACTCGTGCTTTTCACTAAGGCATTAATGGATTCTCCTCACTTGCGTGGTGACGTCCCAGCCGTCCTCCAGGCTGAGCAGCACAGACGAGCCGCTGTCCAGAAGCTCCACCAGGAACAGCACCAGCTGCAGGATCTTGTGAAGCTGTTGAAAGGCAACATGTGTGCATGTGAACAAATGGACACACAGACACCAGCTGACACATATACTTAAGCCCGTCCCTGAATATTTGACCATTTTTGGTCTACTTGTAAAAGTCGTTTCCCACAAATAGCATTTTTTTTCAGCTGTGCGTGCTAGTTGTGGAGCTGCAGGGGGGCAATCAGAGAACTGTTCAGAATATGCTTCCCTCGGGAAAACGGCTTCAGAGTGGATTTATTCACATAATTTATCCATGATATTAATCTGATATACAGGATGAGCAGAAGACTGGACTGCTGGGTCATTCCCACATGATTTTAGTCAGACTTCCTATAAGCGTCCTGCTAGAAATATAAACAGAAATTAAGTGTTTAGTCACCTGCAGGTACCACTCAGAGTCCTCCAAGGCTTTCAGGAAGGAGTCCTCTGAGTCGGAGGAGGGGGCACTGGGGGCGCAGGCCCTCAGCAGCTTTTTAAAGGCGGCTTTGACCTGCCGCGTGTCGGCGAAATCCACCGGGACCAGCTCACAGTTCAGAGAGGAGTCCAGTCGGAGGCCCTGCAGCGATTGACATCACATCACCATCCACAGCTAAACACAACTACTAGACATTTTATTTCCACTCATCAACACTTTTCACTGTCAAAAGGTATTGATAACATTTTATCGACATGTTTTATAATACGAGACTTCTCTTGCTGTCAGCAGGACCCAGTTTAAGGGAGCTGTCATGTTTTTACTCCCCCACACGCAGCCATGGTGTTATATGAGCTCTCTTTTAAATATAAAAGAAGTTATTTCATCTACCAGGAAAATAAATATTTGAACACACAGCTGTGAGGTAAGAACTACATGAATCAACAGCAGAAAAACATTATCTGAAGTGTATTTTTATCTTTTAATAAGGACAGTGTTTGGTTGGTTTACATAGAGCAGGCAGGACTTAAAACTCGTACTGGAACTGTTCTGGCTTCAGCTTCTGTGTTCCTGTATTTGGTCCAGGATTCCTTTAAACAGTTGATGACTAAAGTGTTTTAGAAAGTAAAATAAAAAAACATTTTCTGTGCTGCACTTTCACACCGACTTGTAGGACCTTTAACTTACTTAGTCCTTAGCTTCCTGTTGATGTAAGAAGAGCTTTGAAACAAATAAAAAAGAAGAATAGTTGCAGATGAATCTTTGCTGCTGTTAGAGTTTGAGAAACTGACCTCAATCATGCAAATAAAAAGTCCAATTTTACTTACAACAAAACAGACAGATCAGTGTGGTTCACTAATAAATATCCACTTCAAAACTGAGGGATTTTAGTATAACTAATATGTATGCCATAAATAATAAGTAATAAATTAAAAAAAATGTTCCTGCTGGTTAAACAAAACTAGTTTCCAAACAATTTTGTGGATGGATGTATTTCTTAGTTTTTTTTTTATATATTTAGGTTTTGCCAAAACTTACAAAATTTAAAATGATCAGTTTTACACTAAAATAGCCAGAAACATGCAGATTAAATCAAATATCTACAACGGATGGTGTAAATAAATGTATGGTTGTATAAGCTTTTAGCTTCTGAGCTCCAAAATAACAAATTAAAGACTTTGACCTTAATTATCCTGGGTTGAACTACACAAACATTGCTAAAAAATAAGGGTGCAATGACAACACAATTAGATTAAACTGATATTATACTACTTTTCCCCATTTATCCCTATTGTTGTTATCTTCTGTAGGGAATTATAGTGAAAATGTGCAGTAGAAAGTACTTTTAAAGCACTTTTGAGAACCACTGTACTACATTATAGTAAGAGGTGCTTTTGTCACATATCAGCATATAATTACTACCATGTTAACAGCATGTTGACCTCCAGAACTAAAAATATACAAATATGTATTTATAGAGCTCCAAAATATTGTAGGATTTAAAAAATAAAGAATGGGAGGAAAACCGGCTGGACTGAAGTATTCTTCTCACCCTTAGATGTGACTTTTCCCCAAACACGTAAAGGGAGGCCTGATGTTTGAGGAGCTGCGCCTGCAGACTGGAGCTTCCTGCAGGGGGCGCCAGATCCTTCCCTGCTAATCTGGCGCCAACGTCAGGCGGTTGGTGCTGACTGAGTCGGCTGCTCGAGCGCAGGCTGGCCCACATGCCTGCAAACACACATTCACAAACAAAAAGTGAGGCGCACACGTGCAGGAGCTGGCGTGTCTGAATGCCACATACGTCTACAAGATGTCAAAAAAACAAAGACGGAACAACGAACTACACACGACATGCAGACTACGTTCACATGCACAGCAGGGTTGTTAGGGTTCACGTAAACACCTTCACGTCGTCTGTCCTTCAACAGAGCCTGTGTGAATCCAGTGCGTGGTGGTATTAGAAGCAGAAGTTGCGGGATGTTTTAGCAAGTCGACGAGTTTAGAACCACATTCTTTAAGCCAGCATGCGGCAGCTTCCAAAAAGTGTGAATCACTGTCAGAAAGAAGGCGATTTTTCCTAGTAATCATCTTCAGGTCTTTTGGACATCAAACTGCAACAAATGTCAGCTTCACAAACCAATCAGTTTGGCTAAAATTCCCTGCAGTGCATCCAAACATTTGAGCATCAAAATCCAGTTTTAAAAGCTGTTTGTAACACCATTCATGGAAAGTCTCACCTGGTGACAAGATTACCACGACAGCTGATATGACTGAGATAAACAACAACATATCAAAAGACAACCCCAATTCTAAAACAGTTGAGACATTTAATATGTAAAGATAAACAGAATGAAAATCTCATAAACCATATTTTATTTACAATGGAAGATAATAAACATACAATGATTAAACTGAGAGGTATTTAGAATTTTATGGCAGCAACAGTCTCAATAAAGTTGAGAAGTGAAGCGTCCCCTCTTCTTTTAACACCAGTCTGTAAACATCTAAGATCAGAGGAAAGCAGCTGTGGAGGTTTGAAGGGAAATATTGCCCCATTCCTGCCTAATGTAGGATTCTAGTTTCTCAACAGTCCTGACTTTTCTTTGCTGAATGGGATCATATAAAGTTCTAAAACATTCATATTTTTTCTGCACTGATGAGGCCTTTTCAGACGTGTAATCTGCCCATGCCAGAGACACTAATGTACCCCCATAGCATCAGAGAGGCAAGCTTTTGAACTGAGCTAACAGGCTGAATGGTTCTTTACTTTAATACGGATTACATGTCATCCATGGTTTCCAAAGCAAATTTCAAATTTGGATTCATCTGACCACAGAACAGTTCTCCTCTTTGCCTCAGTCCATGTTAATGAAGCACTGTTTCTGGACGGTGTTCACATCTGGCTTCTTCTTTGCCTGATAGAGCAGCATTTGTGGATGGCACAGTGAACATGATCTGTGGAAGTGTTCCTGAGCCCATGTAGTGATGTCCAGAACAGAACCAGACCTGTTCTGAATAGAGCGCCACCACCTGAGGGCCCGAACACCATGGGTAACCAATACTGACTCTCAGTTTTGTTCTTTGAGTTCCGAACTGTAGATGATGGGACATTCAACGTCTTCCCAATTTTAAGTTTAGGGAAAATTATTCTGGAAGCGTTTCCCTATTTTTAGACGGAGTTTTTCAGACTGGTGAACCTCTGCCCATTTTTACTTCTGACAGATTCAGCCTCTCTAAAATACACTTTATAATCAGTGCTCCTACTGACCTGTTGCCAATTAATTAAATTAGTTGTAAAAAGCTCCTCCCGCTGTTTTTTATTCATACCACTTACTTTTACAGCCGTTTGTTGCTTCTGTTCCAACCTTTTTAAGATGTTGCAGCCATCCAGTTCAGGATTACCTCAGTTTTTCCAAAAACAAAAAAAAGGTACAATTTTTTTGTTTCAACATTTGATGTTTACTGTCTTCCACTGTGAATAAAATATGAGTTCATGAGATTTGCAAACCATTGCATTCTGTTTCTATTTACATTTTACACAACCTCCCAACTTTTTTAGAACTGGGGTAGTATTTAATTCTACAATAATGGCTCACTTTGACTACACTGCAGTACGGCAGGGGTTTTATTTGGTCTGACTCGTTATGTGTGTGTGTGTGTCATGACAAATGCCTTCCTTTCCGCTCCATTCTGGATGCAGCTCTTAGCTGACCACAGCCCTGCTGAGCCAACGCAACAACAATAGGAAAGACCACATCAGAGCAGCCACTCTGGTCTGTGAAAAACCACAGCTCCCAGAGGAGCAGCCACAAAGTCAGCCATGATTAGTACAACGTTCCACAAAGTCTCTGTAAGAGGTTTGAAGGACGGTGCTCTACACTACTCGACCTTTTTAGTGGGCATTTGTGTGGGTTAGAAGAAGCGGAAATGCTGAGACTTTATGGATGTGTTAGAAAGTGCTTTAGGAAGACTGGAGGACAGTTTCACTATACCTTGATTGTGGACTCTCTCCTTACTGGCAGGTTTTGGGTTTGAGTGAGTGAACAGTTTATCTTTGTATTCAAGCACTGGTTGGTTGTTTGGTACAGAAGAGAGGATGAGGGGAAAATTAAAATCAGAAAAATAATGGTCATAACTAAAAACGTCAGAAACAGTCATGCAAATCAAACTGTAGACTGGCCCACATGATGTGATAGCAGCAGTATGATATGTTAAATGATTGTTGTACAGTAGCATGCATGAATTTATTGTCCATGGTTATGATTGCAGGTGAACATGTTTCCCTCTGAGCTCCGACTGAGCGGCTGGTCTCTCTTTTCTCCTCAGCTGAGTCACAGGAAATATGTGAATAATTCCTCAGGCTTTAGTAAAGGGTAATGTTATCTTAAAGGGACAGTTTGGCTTTACAGATGCTCTGCTATTTGAATACAGGCATGACATTTCTGCCGACAGGACTGCAGTAAAGAAAATCAAAATTAGGCAAATGTTTTTCAGGAAACTTCTGACCTCAGCAAACAAAACATAAACACAATCCTGAAACAGCATGAAAAATATAACACCCATCAATTTTCTGCAAAATTAAAACATCAAATTAAGTTTCTTAAAATTGGGAAATTAATTAACAATAATTTGTCCACACAATAAAACACAATATATGTGTATGTGTCTGTCTAATAGCAAATTATCTTATGGGTAGATTTAATTAAAATTTCAGAGAGTAATCAATAGAGGCAAGGCTACAACTGATTAACTTTCAAAGTTAACCCAATTCAAGATGGCTACCGCAGCTAATCAAACTTAGCAACCACTACAATGTCGAAAATCAGGCAATTTTACAGGCATTCAGCTAAAATTTGGTGCGGGGGTACCTGAGAGTCATCCATAACACACACACAGAGCACCAACAGATCACATAAAATCTTAGTTTAAAACTTTGACATTAACTACTTGAGTCAATTTTGTTTGTTAGCAAAATATCTTATGAACCAAAAGTCATCTAACTCATCTGAGTGTGAGATATTTATTTTGTTATTTTCAAGGCGTGACCAAAGCAGCTAGAACTGGGTCATTTTTCAACATATTAGTTTAAAACTCTGGCATTAAAGGTTTTGGGTGATGTGCTCTTCAATTCTGACATTAATTATCTCCTAAAATTTCTTTGTAAATGTGTCAGAAAAATAAAACATCCAGCCTCATAGAAACAAAAACACTCTTGGAATTATAGACATAACAGGCTGCAATGCACATTTCCAAAAAGAATAATAAAAAGTAGCTGATGTGTCATCCTTTTTTAAGTTTACTAAAAATATGCTGAGTCAGTCTGAGCAAGGCTTTATCCTCCGACCTCCATCCGCAGCAGTGACTAACAGCCCAGATATGAGAAACTTCGAAGCAAAACACAGAACAAAGTTCTTGGACTTCTTTTCCAAGAGTTCACATTCCAAAATAAAGAGTCACAGTGATGTATCATCTTAACGGAACATTAAGTTTTCATCCGGAGAATAATATTTCAGCCGTGTTAATGTGACAGGAAAACAGCAGGGCACAACAAAAACAAGAGGATCCGAGTTCCTTCTAGGAAAAAAAATTCACTTATCGCTTTTATTTTTATGATCATTATAAAAATAAAGAGATAAATCTTCAAATACAAACACTGTAAATAACAGCCTGAGGCATTTAGTGTTGACACAAACTGTGGTTAAGTTATCCTGAGTTATCCTGCTGTCTTTTCAGCACAGTTTTTGTGCGCTGAAAAGACACTTTGCAAGTATATAACTAACACCTAGCCCTGCTCCGTTCAAAGAATCAGGTGATAATTAACAGTCTTGGTGTGACAGCTCCTGTGGTTTATGTTTCAGCCATCACCAGGAACTCACACGACATGTTTGGTATCGTAGGAAACTGTGAAAAACACTCACCTCCTCGGGTAAAGCTGCTCGAGAATGTGATGTCTAAATGGACAGGAGCCATCTTTGATATCCTGGATGTCTTCCTTTCACTGCCTGAAGGCAAAACATTGGCACAGAGTGTTAAAACCAGCATCTCATTAGATTTATGGAGTGTTAGCATCAAGATGGGATTGTAATTATGCTCTCAGTGCATCTATTTATCCATTTGTCTTTGTTTATAGTCACAGTTTTTGGTTTTTGACCTAAAAACTGAGGATTAAATGAGAACTGCAGTGTGCCGAAATTGTGTGTGTGTGTTTTAGCTCAGGATATTCAGGATACAGACGGGGCGGGTGAAGTCACAACAGATGAATGGACGGAGCAGAGACCCTCGGCCATCTTTTGATTCTGACATAACCTTTTATTGTACAAGTTTCCTTTCACATCTTAAGATAGAGCACTTCTCCAACACAGTTGCTCTTAAACACACGCACACACACACAAAGACAAAATAGGTGAAAAGTAACCGCTGACCAGTGCAAACACAAAAAGAAAGAAAACAATTACCTGACAGCGGTAGAAAAAAAAAGGAGCCAGAGCAGAAAACCGAAATAACTCTGAAGAGTGCAACTGAGCACTTTTCTTTTCTTTATCGGAAGATATGAACTCTGAGTAGCCTCTTGTCCTTTTGAAAACAAACAATGTTTTTCCCACGACATGGCCGAGCCCCCCCGCCCCCCCTCCCCCCAAAAGCAAATTCAGGTCAGGTAGGGGCAAAGGCAGCTCCGGGTAATTCACAATGTAATGCCCAAATTTTCACAGAGATTTCTTTCAGTGGGTTTAATAGTTAAACCTGCAGCTGCCGGAATACTTTGAATAATTTGTTTATCAGTTTAACCATCTGACATGAACAGATATGAGGAGTCCACCAAGGAAGCAAACAAATATTCTTACTAAGAAGATTCACAATAATGTTGGATTATCGATCAAAACCTTTAAAGAATTAAAGGCTTCGGATTCCTTGGAGAAACGAACACCACCCACTGCCTTTAATGCGAAGGTTGTAGACTGAGAATGTTTTCTGTTGAGAAATGTCGGAGCTGGACTCGTTTCAGTCAAACCTTGAAGTTAAAATTATTGCAAACATCCTGCTCAGAGTACACGTGTGGTGGATGACTCTCAGCTACGACCACGCCAAATTTTAGGTCAGTATCTGTAGAATTGCCTGAGCTTTTGCAGTTTTTGTGTTTGCTAAGGTGGCTTAGCTGTGGCGGCCATCTTGAAAGGTGGTGACTCCAAACACTACTCAGTTGGAGATGTTCATCCAGCGTTTACTTTTTAAGAGCTTCATTAAAATCTGTCCTCTGGTCCATGAGATATTTTAGTAACGCTACAAACAAACACAAACAGACAAATGTTGTTGTCTCTCACTTTTTTGATTATAAAAAGGTTAATACAATCAGAAAAACTAAACAGTTCTTTGAGTTTCTTCTTTGGGGGAAATATTAATTAGAGGAGAACGTAAAGTTATAACTAAAAAAATGCACAAGATACAAATATTTTATGTATTTTAATAAGAATTATTGCCGCTGCTGGTGTATCACTTTATCCTAATGCCTAGCAGTGTTTGAAACCTGGCTTACCTCCAAAAACAAGCCAGATGCACAAATTATCAGTAAATATGGCGACTTTCAGACGACATGGAAACCGTTTAAAAGGTCCTGATTTGGCTCAGCTCGTCTTATAGGAAAGGTGTGTGAGCAAGTCTGCGAGGTTCCCGCCAGGAGAACAAAGAGTTTAGCTCTGTTTGGTTAAGGCAGCCCTTTCTCATGCCCCTCGCTTTGACTAACAGCTATCAGTGTTAACTGATAACATTACTGGCCGTCTTCCATTTACACACTTCGGCTACGGTCCAGGCTGGCTCCCATTGTGAACCCCCCCCACCACCACCATTAATGTTTTATTTGAATTACAAGAAAATGGAAATATTAATCAACAAAAGTAAGCAATTCTATACAAATTAGGGCTGTATTTGTTATTACCTGTACATGAACAGGATTTTTTACCAAAATCAGATGGTAGTATTATTATGGTGTACCTGGCGAGAGGCCGATGAGGGAGCGGTTGGACAGCGTGTTGTTCCCGTTCATTTTGAAGTAAACAGGGATGGAGTCCAGGATGGCCTGCAGGTACTTCTCCTGTTCAAGACTACTGGATGAGTCTGAGGATGAGGCTGGCGCTAAAAGCAAAACATAACAACCATCACCTTAAATAAAACAGAACAAAAGCGGGACTTTCTGCTTTTTGGTGCCCTTTATGTTGTCAATTGCACCTGTTGAGGAAGGGTTCTGAGACTTGAACAGCCCCACCACACTCTTGCCGTGGAAGCCTCCTGAGCGCAGCAGCACAGCTTTGGTCCGGGGATGCTTCCAACACACAACAGGCAGACGGTTGTGCCTGTAGCAGCGGGCTACTTTGTGTAAACTGCTGTCTTGCACACCCTGGGGAACCACCAGCAGTCCTGGGTAGCTGACAGGAGACAGTGAATAAAAATTACACAACCATAAAAAAAAAAGAACTGAACAGGAACAGGAAGAATGAAGAAACTCTCTACTGAGTATTTGATTTACAGAGTTCACAGAAGTGCACACTCATCCTTTACAGTAAGAAAGGTGACATCAGCACAGATCAGAAGGATTTTTGGACTGATTCAGTGAGAAAAACACCTCAATAACACTGCTGTACCTGCGGCACAGGGAGTAGAGCCTGTTTACGGCCGTCACCCTGAACTGCTCGCCCGACTTGGATCGGGACGAGCTGACAGTGATGGTGCCCAGGCCCAGACGCTGGTAGTCACGGAAACAGGACTGCTCCACCAGCTGCTCCATGGTGGACTTTTCTGAGGCTCTCAGAGTGCTGCTGGGGGGCGGTTCGCCCTCATCCGATACTAAATCAGACATGAAAATAAACTCAGTTATATTCGTAAATCTATCATCTATTTTGATCTTTCCACACGATACATAAATGTGTCACTTCTCTCACTTGAAATGTCATCGTCTTCATGCCAGGTCATTCGGCTGCCTCTGTCGGTCTTCTTCAGTGAGCTCTGGTTGCTTCGGCCCATGGTGATCTTTCCAGCTCTCTTTGCGCCTTTGACAATCGTTTTTGACAACGTTCTGTGAGGCAGAACACAGCAGAGGTGATTTTATTTAATTAAACTCAACTGATTTACAGAAACAAAGTGAGTCCAAAGCTGCATTACAAACCTGAAGCCTGTGTTTCTTTCCTTTGGTTTGGGGAGGATTAGCTGAGGAACTGTTTGTCCTGCTGCAAAGGCGAAGGAGCTGAAGATGGACTGAGGGTAGCGGATTCTCTGGAGGTGCTTCCTGAAGATCTCCACCATCTCTGAGCTAACCTCCTCATCAAAAGCCACTTTTATCAACTGTGGAGAAAAAACCCCAAACTGATTATTCACAAAAACAAGCAACAGCTAAGATGTTGCATTTTTAGACTGTTTAACCCAAGCACCATGTATTTCATTCAAATTTAAATACATTTAAAATTTATTAGGACAGAATTGCCAAATCTCTGTAATACAAGTCCATGGATGATGGAAACAAGTTAAAAAAAAAACAAAAAAACCCCACTAAAGGTCCAACAACATACAGTCACCTCCATCAGGAATGATCCGTAAAAAGGCTTTACAGCAGTACATCTAAAGAAATTTAATTAAAATAGTTTTTCTATTTGATAATGAGAAGTTTGATTCTAAAAGATGTTAACCCTCCAAAAGCATGACATACACAGTTGTCAGCAAATGGAAAATTACCCATTTTAATGTAACATTAGGTTCATAAAGTGGATTTATTTACTCTTAAACATAACTACCTTCAGTTTTTATCTGACATTAGAGCTTTGAAAACTCCGACTCCCTGGATGAGCTCATTTCCACCCAGATTCTGTCGTGTTAAATGACCCAGGTGACCACGGTGTGACGAATGGAAGACCACCCATCTATTTCTTCTCCAAGAAGTTTTATCACAGCATAAATGTATCTGAGGTTAACGCCTTAGAAAAAACTGGGATATATCAAACAAATCTGATGGTACATCATAACTCTGCAGGATGGAGCGAGGTCAGGTCAGGTTTAAGACCATTAAACTTTCAAAACGGGCGTTAAAATCCAAATTCTTTTTCCATCTCCATGTCTCATGTCGGGTGTTTCATAATCATTCTTTAATTTAGGACAATTAAAAGTAAAGCTCTTGAACCATGACTTTAAGGTCTTTGGTCCTTTTGAGTTCCCACTTTTAGGTCATAAGAGTGGTTTTATTCTAGAAAAGCTGCAGTGCAAACCTTCTTGCACATGCTGACAGTAGATGCATACAATTTACCCAAGCGGACAGAAAAGCAGTGTGGTCGTATTGTTTACCTGGAATGACGCTGAGCGGAGCTGCAGGCCTTCCTGCATGTTCTGCTGCAGCTGGTTTTGGATGCTGATCTTCTTCTCTTTGGTCAACGTCGCCACAGGGAAAGCTCTGATAACCGCCTGCTCCCCGACTGCACCCATACAGGAACAGAGATCACTTCACTGACATGATGGCTGCTGCATTAAACTGACGTCATTCAACTAGAGTTGCATTAAAGCATAAAATGAGTTTAGGTTTAAATATGTGAGAATCTGAAGAAAATGTTACTTTTTGTCGTTTATGTAATTGTAAGTGCCTTTATATTTTTGTGAGACGTGGAAACTTCAGTATTTACCCAGTGGGTCATGGGGAATGCCTTTAAAGATGATGCGGTATGTGGTAAGAAAGAGAGCCCCCTCTGCTGGCAGGATGTGAGGGCCCCCGAGGAGACCCCCGGTGGCCTCTTCTCTGCCGTCAGGATCCAGAAGCACCCTCAGTCCCTCTGACACCAACTCCTCTCCTGGAAGCAGCGCTGGACGCAGAATTTTTGGCTGACGGAGGAAAGAAAATGCCTCAAATTATACATCAGAACAGACACACAAACTCTACCTGCCTACCAGCACGTCCGAGCCTAAACTGAGGCATTTTTCACTGACAAGAAGGAACCCAAAGCTGAGAACTCAACAGAATCATCTGCGTCACTGAATCAGATGCAGGAAATAAATTTATCATTATAATGTCAAATGGGAGCACAACATGGCCGTGTTGGATGGGTTTGAACCTTCCTTGCACATCATCGACAAAAGAACAAACCCTGCAAACACACCGACCATCACGCAACGTTTTTAAAATCCTCGTCCAAGAAAAACACTTTCCAACTCTGCAGAGAACAAATCTGCATCTCAACTTTTGAAACAAAATTTGTAACTTCCAAAAACGTTTCTGCTTGCCTTGATTGTTTAACTGAGCAATGATCAGTTTTCACATTATGCTCTGAACATCTGGACCCTGACATGATGCATTTCTCACATGTAGCATAAGTGAAGCTGAATCTGTGCAGACCTCTCTGACCATAATCACAGGTTTCACTTTCAGTGCAACTACTTGGTATTACAAAACCTCCTTTCTTTATTCATTTAGTCTGTTTTATCTTTTTTTAAAATGAAAACAGAGTTAAACGATTAGCCCACGACTTTGGCTGTTTGTGCCACAAATCAGACTGAAAATCTTCAGTTTATGAATGTATGTGTAATGTCTCTTTAGATTCTGTTTAAGAGAAAAACACATTGCCAGTCAAGTTTGAACACAGCTACTCATTTAAAAAGAAATGGTAGGAATGTCCTGCTTTCCAAGAACAAGCTAATGATGTTTGCATCTTCTTATGGGCGGAGAAAAACTGCCACAGTCATGCCTCAAACAGGAATCAAACTACTGCACTTGTGACTTCTTGATAGAATGGATGACTAACCGTACAGCTGACACTTTATGACCATCCTTTTATAACCGTATGAAACCTGACTCACAGACATGTCTGCACCCTTCACTGATTCAGTTCCTACTGGCCTCCAGAAATGCTGCAGAAACACTCATTTGTTCCCCTGTCACAGATATAAATGAAGAGGGACATTAGATTGTTTGCAGCTTTTTCCTGCTGAGGCCACAGCCGACCTGAGGGAGCTCAGGTTTGGCTCGGAGACAACTACAGCCTCCAGAATCTGTCCTTGAGCGAAAAGCGAGACTGAGAAGACAGTCCAAATGCACATCATGACCTCAGCAAACTCAGCTGCTAATTAGAGCTCCTCGGTGTTACTGCTGCCATTACTTCGACCATTTAGTCCTGTCACGAGTCCACAGACAGAGTTATACTTTTTAGTGTATTTTGGCATAATGCTGGCAGTTAATGGTCCAGAATCCAAGGAGCTACTGGAAGCAGATCATATCTGTGTGTATAACTGTGTGACTGCCATATTTGTCATAAATGCACAGATCCAGCAAGATCTTCTGCACAACAACAATAACAAGACCAAATTCAGCAATTGGACATAAAAAAAATCATAATGTGAGTAAAAAACGTCCTTTAAATTACAATACAGATGTATTGATTATAATTAGAAACATATAGGATTTTACTAAATAATGGGACAAAAACGGTTTGATTCTTACTGAGTGTTAGGACATATTTTTCATTGTTTTCACAAGTTTCACATGATTTCCTGAGGCTCTGATGAAATTTATGTCACTTGCATTGGTCAAAGTAGAAGACAACCACAGAAACACAGCACTGCTTTCCGTCATTTCTTTAGAACTCCCTTCTTTACAGTAACTTCATCCCAGACAGTGACTAAACCACCCTCTTTACATAGTCGGCACTTATCTATATCCTATATCCTTTAGCCACAGTCTCGACATATTAAATAATTTGCTGAACCGCAGACACAAACGCTGAGTAAGGGTAACAGTCAGGATGGGACAGTTAACGCAGCAGTAGCACGCAAACTGCAATTTCTGTGTTACGTTTTACCACCATAAACCCTGGGCTTCATTGTGGGGGTATTTACAATGTTGAACAAGGTTATATTGTTGGACAGAATTCTATGAATAGTCTTTATAATGACTAGTCTGAATAATCTTTATTGTCACTGAATTGCTTGTATCCAATGAGACTGGGAGAACCTTCCTAGTTTGATGCATCTGCAACATTTCTCAAAAAAACTGTACAAAAAATAGCTAAAAATTGGATGATTGAATGCTAGTAGTGCATTCAGAAGAGAATCACTGAAGAAGCCCAAAGTTGGTTCTCTTTAGTGTGCTGGTATTATTATTTCCAGTAATAATAATTGACTAAATGAGGAACAATACTCACCTTCTGAATGGGAGGTAACCTCCTGCTCTCCCTATGAACTGCTTCTAAAGCCTCCATCTGCATCGCTACGATTCCTGTGGGTCAGAGGTTAGGATCAGTTAACACATAAACACAGTATTATGTACAGTATGTACACACTTCCCAAGGCCTTTTGACAGGTTGAGAGTTTAGGAGCTCATTGGCTCCTGTGGATGTTGGCTTAAGCTCAGAATACAAGCATTCATGTTGAGTATAAATCAGAAGGAATCTGGGCTGGGACTGAGTGCGAACGCTGTACCTGGGATCATGCTGTGCAGGCTCTTGATGTGCTCCTGGGTTACGCCGCTCTCCGTGCACACCTTGTCGACGAAGCGGGCGACAAACCTGACCACAGAGTTTGCCACGTCGCTGTTCTCCGAATCCTCAAAGCCACTTTCTGTATCAAAGCTCTCCGCCACGCTGCCAGCAATGCTGCCAATATAAATGATGACACAGTGAAACTGAGAAAGGTCAAAGCTCCGTGTCCAGGAGGAGAGTTGTGTGTTGACAGATATGGGTTTGAACATGCACTCCGATAAAGAGCAGAGAATGTGAGAGCACTTTTCAGTCCGACATAAGCAAAGTGTTGATGGCTGCTTCGGTCGTTTAGATTATATTATCTGAGAAGAATGTTTCCCAAGAAACAGTGATGCAGTCTTTTCTCGGATAGACAAAATACAAGGTGACGAAATCAAAATGTTCTCGAAAAGGAGCAAACACGTCTAGGAGGAAAACTGAGAACAAAACAGTCAAAATTTCCACAAAAATAAACTCGTGTCTGCAATATTTTTGTAATCTCATTAGAAACAGACCAAACAAAATTGTCACATTGTCTTGTGGCCAAATATAAAATATGAATCAACACATTAAACACTGAACATCTTGTAACAACAATTGGAAATCAAATATGGCGTTGCATAATTGTGTCGGGATTAATTTCTGACATTTGGATCAATAAATTCCTTCCAGTTTCACCGCGCACGCGTGGTTATTTTCCATGCTTAATTTACTCTACAGTTACTGCAAAGCAGAGGAAAATCACTGGGTGTAGCCCATTTTTAAAAAAAATGAAAAAAAGAGACTGTTTTAGATGTCCAAATGGATAAACATGAGTCACACTCTGTTTTGTGAGCTAGCAATGTGAGCCCTGCACGATGGATTTGGGTTGAAAACAGAAAAGAGAGCTGCATTCTGTTTGGCTTGAAACAAAAGTATCACGTTGACTGGATTTATGTCACATCCACCCACATGCTTATCATCGCCTTAATATAAAGAGGTTCACAGCCTCATGGATCACAAAAACTTAACTAAAGGTTTCCTCCAAACGCCACTGATTGTTTTACCTTAACTTATTCTGAACAAGCTTGTGACATGTTACAATCTGACTATGCTTAATGACAGAAAAAATGCACCACTGTTAAAGCAGCATAGATTCTTTACTAAGCGAGTGAACCACCATGTTGTCAAGCCGCTGACCTGTTTGTTACGATGCTGTTGCTGCCACTCTCCCAGTCAGCAGCCGGTGCGCTGCGTAGGAGCTTGTTCTTGCTGGTGTCCAAAGGAACCAGCAGGTAAACCATGAGGTTGGCATAGTGGATGGCCTGACAGAAAACAGTGTTTTCCTCATTCTTCACCAGCTCCTGTTGCTTCTCCTTGCTCAGGCTGGGCCATAAGCGTAGCTGCTCAGCCGCCAAGGCCATGGCCGTCTGCTCCTCATCTCTACCTGCAGCAGGCAGGGAGCCCACATCCTGCAAAAATACATTTAACCATCATTAAAAAAACTTACAGATTAATATTCTATAGTTCAATTATTTCAACTTTAATGTGCATTAGGACAGCCAAGTTCAACAGATTTTATTTTGCTCCTGAACTTTTAATCCAGTTGTTGCTTTCTTACTTTTAGCCTGGAGATGACGTCCCCGTTTTGTTCTGGCGTGCTAAGGTAAAGGGCTCGGATCTGACTCTGAACTTCACTGTAGAAAGTAGCTTCCCAGAACTGCTGGTTGGTCCAGATGGGATGGTCCTGGATGCAGGTGTAGGCAAACTGGTTCACTCCTGCAGCCAGCCTCTACAAAAACAAAACACCTCAAGTCAGGACAATCTTAAACAATAAAATACTAACATATTGGTCTCAGTTAATGCTGTTTGTAGTTTTCTGATCAATACTGAATGCTTCACATATTCTACATATTTTGGGAAAAATTGGATACTTGTAGCCCCTAAAAAAAGGCTACAAATCTTGGAAAATGTTGTGAAAACGGGCTTGTTAGGCAAGTATTAAAAGAAAATGAGGATATAAATAACACTTAGATAGAGGAGGAGGACTCGCTGTGTTGACCCTTGAAAAGGGAACACCCAAAAGAAAAAGAGGAAGATTATAAATAAGATAGATAGGTGGATTTTCATAGTAAAATAAAAACTGGATGTTTTTTAGGCTTAAGAATGGCAGAAGACAAGCCTCTGTTTAAAACAGATTTAAATTTAAATCCCCTTTTTTTCCCCCATTAGTCTCGAACATCAAAATTATTTGTATGTAGAGTTTTTAAATGCAGGTTTTAAACACAGTTTTGTCATCATTAGTCAGAACAAACACAAGTTTTCACAGTTAAAATAAACCAAATAGGAACAATTTGAATTCTAGTGGAAATCAGGGAGGGTCTGCAGGATCTCATCACTGCTGCCCGATCCTGCAGTCTGAGACGGTGCGAGTTTATTTCCCTCTGCATGTTTGCTGCAAGAGAAAACCCAAAAACACTCAGCAGAAGGAGAAAAGGTTAGCAAACAGGTTTGAGTGTTAACTTTTTAAACAGAAAACACCCACTACTGGAGCAACGCACCATCCCCTCCTGTATTTTGTGTCATGATTTATTTGGAAAGTGAGTTGCTATCTTTCATTAGAGTGCTCTGAAGAGTAAATCAGCTGCTGCTTGCAAAAACAGCCACTGAAGGAGGAACACCAAGTTCTAAAAGCATTAACGCGTCATTGTCGAATTGCACTGTGCAAATAAGACACACCAAGCAATGCTGAAAAGAAAAACCTCAACCCCCAAAAAATTAATTGCATGACCTCAACAGAAGCCGCCTTCAAATAAATGACCAGCCACAAAACCAAACTTTCACCATCCGTCCCTCTCCCAGCAAAGCCTGAGGGCCAGATGGAAGGCTCGGGCCCGTTATTAGATTAGCTTCTCATTTCTCTCCCTGGAGTCTGACACAATCCAGTCGTGTCTATTATCACTTCATAGTTTGCTTTTGAAGAATGAGAACTAGGGGTTACTGTAATTACAAGAGACAGAACCAAAACAGTTCTACTCCCACTGTGGTGGGCCAGACGCCAGCAGAGAGCTGAGCTTCGAGCCAATGCCCTCACAGCAGCGAACACACAGAAAGTCCTCCTGGATCTGAGTCTCGCTCCTGATTTGTAGGTGTTTATATGTTAACCATTATTCCTTGTGCTTCAGTTGTATTATGTTATCGCTTTTATGCCAGATATTTTTTTTTTTACACTGTAGAAATTGAGGGGAAAAAACAGAATCTGCGTGTTTCATTTGGAAAAACATTGGTTAGACATCTTTAAAAAACACTTGCCGATATTTATGTAGCTGAAGTTAAAGTTCCTGCTGAGTTTTTTTTTCTAAAATTAGTTAACCAAACAGTATTTTGGGGGGAAATGTAACTTTTAAAGTTGTGTTAAGTTAGAGGCTTTGATATCCTGCTGGTTGATGACGCAGAGCAACAAGAAATAGACGTAAACGCCTGCCTGTAAATTATTACATTTTTTTGAGTGCTCAGAATCAAATCAGGAACACTGGTTATAAAAAATGCTGAGTATTCAAAAACTACATGCTCATTTTAAGTGGAAACACAGTTTAGTCACTTCATTATCAGCATGCACAGAGTGCAGCTGAGGCTTATGGGAATGCCATTTGTTTTACAGAAATCAAATTTCACAAACAAGATTTTCGGTACCAGAAGAGAAGTTTGGGGAATACCAAAGTTATCAATCTTACAAGTCCTCACTGTAAAATATGTGCAGACAAGCTGCCAGCCCAGCAGAGGCTGGAATATTTTAGTTAACAAACTGGTCATGCTCTTGGACAATCCAACACTAATCTGACAAGCTATTGGCCAGGATCAGTTTTTAAAGTTAATTCTCTTCAAGTGGAAAAATGTGGTTGCCACACAGGTCATCCATTTTAGCTTTTTAACGTTCCTGGACAAGACACTGAACCATGCAAGTTTCCATGATGGGATAATCTCTGAGTGTAAAATACTTAGATATAGATAGGCAATGGTTGCATGGAATAGGAAAGTACTTTATGACTGTCTGCCAATAACAAATCTGCAGTATATTCAAAAGAAATCTGAGATGTCAACAGGAGAAAAAAAGTGCAATATAAAAGAAGTGGAACTACACAAAATCAAATTTTAATATAATTGTAATGAGTTAAAAGTAAGCATGGTTATAATAATTTTTTTGGCTCCACTGCAAAATATATGATTTTAATTGTCCCACGACGACAACAAGGAGTATTTCAATCTATTTAGGTTGAAAGTGTTTGGCTCCTTCTGCAGGATTTACTCAGTCAATAAATTTTAAATTATACCTAACCTATAAACTGTAAACCTGCCTCCCCTGCCTTCATCTAAACGCCTGCTGTGAAAGATTTCTCCTGATATCAACACGCAGCGTGCCGGAGTGCAGCCTCGCAGTAGATCATAAGCCAACGTTAAGATGACATTAATGACCGCCTGTTTAGATTAACAGTTCACTCAGGGAGACAGATGATTAATCTCACTCTGCTATTGGAGCAACCAAACATGCTGCCTTCGAGTTGGGGATTAGGCAAGCGCATTGCTGAAAGAAACCAGAAGAAATGTTTCGATAAGAGGCTGTAATACCTCAAATTGATCAAGGTTAAAGATTTGTAGAGTAGAAAATATGTTGCACCTCATCGATTTCTGCACAGTCACAAAAAAGAGCCATAAACAAATACTGACAAATATTAGAAGAACTCTAGATCCACTGATGCTTTTCTGTCAATTGAGTGTGTTAGGAGTCTCACAGCAGATGTTCCGCGGGTGTGTGTCTATGTTTGCGAAGGGGGTGCGAGTGTGTTATTTGTCAGTGCTGTCTATATTCAGCCTGGCTGTACTTTTCTGACTCGTCCGGATATGCTCGGGTCATTCTGACCGAGGTCGGCAGCTCTCATTAATGATGGTACGCAAAGTTTATAAATGGACCCCAAAGACAGATGTGCAAGGAGGAGGACAGGGAAGGACAGGGGAATGGAGAGGAAAGGGAGGAAGAAAGGAAGGTAGGCCGCAGAGATGAAGGAGGAAGGAGGGAGTGTGACGATGTCGAACCCATCTGGCTATGTGACCAACAAAGTGGAGGAATGCAGGTTTGAGGGAGAAAGGGTGAAAAACAAGCTGAAAAACACCACGGAGGGGGGGGGACAAAATGGAGAAAACTCAGTATATGGGTCAAAGGAATTAAGGTATCAGATTTTAAGATCTTGTTTTGAACTCTGGAACCTAATTTAGAGGCTTGCAGTATGACTGACGATGGCCTCCAAACATTCATCTTGCATCGCACAAGCCTGCCGTATCTCTGAGAGACAAAGAGATGACACGTGCGGTCACTGAAAGCAAGTGCATACTTGAACAGAGACACCGAGTTAAGACTGATGTATCTGTATTGTCGTAAGCCTTGGGGCAGCAATGTTATTTACATGTTTTGGGAGAATTTGGAGCATTCTTGAACTGCTGATACAAACCAGTCATTATTTCTAGACAAGACCTTCGTGAGAACAAATTCCTGACCTAAAACCAATTTATCTCCTCATTCCTGCAACTCCACAAGAGTTAATGTGTTTTAAGGAAACTAATCAACTGTCAAAACCATTGACAGGCCAGCTTTTTGATGTGTATTTATAGTATTAGGTCATGTAAAACAGCCGAGAAACACACATCAAACTAATAAACAAGCCTGTCAAGCCATCCATAGGCCGAAACTGCGCCAAAAAACTAATGCACAAGTAACATAAATGTTCTGAAACAAAGTAAACATGCATACGGCAGGTCAAGAACATTTGTTACATGCAAAAAGTTCATCAAGTACGTCACACTTCATCGTGAGGACAATGTGGAAATCAGTTTGACAGAGTGAGTTCACAACTTCTTCCCCGCATAAACTCCAGTAAAAAGAATGCAAACAGTCAAGTGTTCTTGTTGAGTAATTCATCCAGATCTGTGCTCAAGCTTTTCACCACTTGCCATATTCAATCTGTGTTATCCTCGAGCAGACATTTAAACTGGCGACACATTCAAACTGCGACAGGAGATACGATATGAGACTGGAAACGGCAGAACAACATATCCAGACGTCAGTGACATCTGCTCATCTCCTGATAAACCCACTCCGCTGCAGATAATAAAAAGAAATGTCAGAAAAACAAGCCCTTAAAACAAAATGTCAAACTTTAACAAAGGGACATTTTATAAAAAGATAATCTAATGAATACTATCTTCAATGTGTTTGAATAAAACGTTAAAATAGGGCACAGCTAAAGGGAAACCCCCAAAAATGGGAAAGCACAACAACACAACTCTATATTTGGGCCAGATTCAGTGTCAACACAAGGGGAGGTATAAAACTGTAGCTTAGGAGAGTACTTGCAATAAGAAACATCTTCCCATGTTCCCTGACCTGCAAACTAAGGGATTACGAAGACAGTGCTGCTGACGGCATGAACACAGCGTGAGCTTACAGGAGCCCGGCCAAGAATACCAAACAAAAGGCTGAACCTGAACTTTTACCAGCAGTGGTCCCTGAACAGAGGAGGGCAATTTCTTACCTAAAGTCTGGCAAGCAATACCACTCAAAAATGATTTATTTCCTCAACAGTAAAACAAAACAAAAAAAAACATGATTCATTAAATCTGTATAAAGGGTATTTATGAGGTAATTCCTTCTTAAATCTTGGTGAAAGGTCTCTTTAAAAGATGAAGATTTTGCAATTATTAGAAAAATGATGAAATTGTTTATGAAGCTAGTCATTTTTAAAAGAGTGTCAAATGACAACATTGAGTCATTTTTTTTTTCGAGAAAAATAGAAAAGCTAATAGCAACAACATTTAAAAAATATCCAGATCATAAAAATAAAATTGTCCTATTATAAATTGTTTTTTTCAAAAACAATTTGGCATTTTTGTGTCAACCAAACTGCAGCTTTATAAATAAAGTCCAGTCTGTAAAACGTTTCTGAAAAGTCTTTTTAAACAATGAAGTGCAAAGCTCACCCAGTGGGTACTGTAAAGCCAGTTTGGGTGTTAAATCCAGATTTTAATCACATGGTTATTTCCACCATCTGATGAAAACACTTCACATTGAGGCACAAAGACTTTGTCCCAGCCCCAGCTTGAAAAGGGCTGACTGATTACTCACAACACAAAACAGACCAATCCATGTTAATGTCTCATTTAAAACCCATCTGATGTAAAATCTACATTACAGTTTTTAATAAAGAAAATGCAATGAAATATTTGAGGTTTAAGTTGTTTTAAATGGTGAAGAATTTACTTCTTTGGTGAACCTGTTCAAAGCCACAGTTAGCTTGGCTTTCTTGCAACAAATCCTTCCCGCTTCTCCAAATGTGAGCACACTGATCACTGCAGGCCAGACAATACAAGCCCTTTTCACAAAACAGCTCTGTCATATGATGACAAAGATGTGACCGTCTTTTTGCTGCTTCTAGCTTTTCGGAAACGCACCAACTGAGCTGGCAACATCTTGTGACAATGTGTGCTTACCCAATGAAGCCTGCATTGTGGAACCTATGTTTAAAATGTGAGTTGGGCATCTCAAATTCTAAATCCTATGGTTGGCTTGTTGTACAGATATCACTACCTTACACCCTCGAGCTGCAATGCCAGCTTACCTTTGCACATACTGAGAGTTTCAGCTATGTGACTACATCCCATGGCATCCTTACATAAAGGATGTAAAGGTCCTTACATAAATCACACCATGACATAAAGGGTTTGTCACGGGCCCAGATTGAAAGTGTTTTGCGAAAAGGGTCGACTGACTACTCTCAGGTACTTCACAGAACCCTCCTTCAAATGAACCTGAATGTCCCCTCACTCGTTTGGACCAGTTCTTGTCCAGGATGCCCTCAGGCTGGGGAAACACCCACTCAGACTCAGGAGCTGAAAAAGACCCTACAACTCGAGATCTGTGAGCTGCAGTTCCTGCAGTGGAGCCACACAAAGCACGGGGACTTCCTTCAACATTGGAAAAACTTTCATGTCACTTTCCTTGTGGTTTCTCTAGTATCAGATCCTTTTTCTTACACAACGCAACAATTGCGCCACAATCTTATACTGTACTCATCAGTTCACTTTGCCCTGAATTTTATCATGGCATATGGCCGTCCTGCAGTATTACAAGGTTACACACAGTCAAGCTCAAAAACTATTGAGATGTGACAGTTTTGGTCATTTTGGCCATCGATAGCACCTCTTTAGATTGGAAATAACAATGTAAAGGTCTGATTGAAGAATAAACATTTAGTGAAAATTTAAAGCTAACAAAGTTACGCTGTTGGAATTTACATCTCTGAGTTCTTTTATTTTTGTTAAAAGTGTCCCATTAAAGAATTATCTTTAAAGAAATACAGATCAGGTCTGCAGCAAGATTTGTTAGACAGACTGCAGCAGGTCTTACTTGTTCCAAAATAATTGGAAAACAAAGAAGGCATATCTGACTATAAGTTTAACACATTAAAGATTTTAGTGAAATTATGAGTACTTAGATACAATTTAAAAACTAAAGAAAGTGTTGAGCTCTCCAGCTGCACGTGTTTTACATGTGTTTCAGTAATTTTATACAGGATTTTGACCCTTAAGGCTTCTTTAATATCAGTCTATTGACTGGTGTTTAATTATCTTGTCTAACACTGATTTTGAGAAAGTCTCAGAAGTTAATCCATAACTTCAATTGATTTAATAAAGGTCCTTTAACAGAAGTGGAATTTAGGACGCTTTTTTAAATTTTATTTATTGGTACTGTAACTTGAAAATGTTTTAAGAAGCTAAAAACACAAGAAAGATTTTTTGCTGACATTTCAAAAGCAAGAATGTAAAAACCTCCTCCTTTAATCGAACACTCATCTAAGCTTTCAGTGTGATGATCTTTGCAAAATAAGGAAATTCCAGTTATATTACCAAACTTCTTGGGATGGATTATATACATACAAAATAAACCCACTGATTACAGATGCCTTGGACCATATGAGACAAAGCACTACAGATCAATGGCAGCATGTCAGGAATATGCATGCCTCTGAATCCCAACCCAAACCAAGATGACAGCCGTTCTGAAGACTCTCAACCAAACTGTGTTTACCTCACATTTGTGAATCACTCCACGAACATAGAAGTCTGCAACCAGAGATTAAAGATACTCTGGCAAGTTCCTGCTTGACCTTACTTTATTTTTCACCCTCTGGGAGAGGCAGTGCTACAACATGTCATCTGTGAAAAACCAAAACAAATAACAGGTTTCTCCAAATATCATTTCATTTAACTGGCCAAAATCTTTTCTAACCTTTTCACGGAAACAGTGGAAAATCAAGTGTTTAGTGTGTAATTGTTGAAGGGTTTAAGAAACAGCGAGCTAAGAGCCGCAGACACCATAGAGTTTCAGTGCTGGAGGCCTGAGGAGAAAAGAGAAAAGCAACACATATGTCTCATCAATAGGATTTCTATGAACCAAAGGGGAAAGAGGTGTGAACTGGACGAGTCATGTGGAGACGTCCCAGTCCTGCCCATCAGGGGAAAGCACTGATATCTGACAATAAGCCAGCGTGCACAGTTGTGTCTGTCTCTGTAGCAACAAGAAAGCACAGAGGAGCTGCCCCTCGCTGGTATTATGATTTGGAAACCAAAGTCCACGGCCTGTTCTTCACACTTCTCTGTGGGAACTTAAACATGCTGCGTTGAATATAGACACTGAAAGATCAGCAAAGGTCAAAGGTTGAGACAGCAGGTGTTCCCCAGGGTATTCTCTGCCCACAACGCGGAAGACTTACCTTAAACCTAATCAGGACTGGATTATTTAGGTTTACAATGACGCTGATGTTTGAATGATTATCTAAGTGTTTCATTTACTTTTCAATGCTGCTCAGACCATGGTAAGAACTGCATGGATAGTTTTATTAGTTAAAGACAAAATAAAAATTCAATTTATCCAGCAAAATTGTAACTTGGAACCTCGTATTTCAATGACTTCAGTTGCATCTTAGGCGTTTTGTTCGTTAACATTTGTGGAGATATTTTAGCCACAGTCACTTACAAAAACAAAACAAAACAAGACATATACAAAAAATAAAAAAGCTTATATACTGTATGCCAATTTGATGGCCTGCCAACTCATACATTATTGTGTTTTAAAGAATTTCCTTACCCTGTAAAAGGCTGTTGACAGGGGCAGCAGTGCAGCAGCTACTGTGTACTCCTCGGAGCTGGAGCAATCCTGCGGGCGGAACAACAGGGGAGACGAGAAGTGAGAGGCGCTAAAAAAAACACAGCAATATTTAAAATAACAACAACTTTTTCTTTACCTGAGCTACACAGTGAGGAGCAGACAGGTAGCACAGCCTACAGCCAGAGAGCTTGCTTTAATTTAAAGGAGAATTTAAAAAAACTCTAAAAAAAAAAAAAAAGCTTTCATCTTTTGGTGCACAACTGACAACCAGCTGTGAATTAGCATCACAAAGATGTGATACTGGGGGCAAAGAATATTTCCTTCAGCAAATGTGTTATATAAAATCTGGGTAATGTTAAAAAAAAAATTGGCCAGCCAAAACCCCCCCCCGGCTCCTCCATTATTAGGACATGTGCTTTCAATAGCCTTATATAATCCCTGCCTTGACACAATTATCAGAATGCTTCAGTTTTCAATTTATTGACAATTTCAAAGTTAGCATTCCTGAATCTGATTGCCGTGCAAGTCCTATTCAAATAAATGACAAGATGTTGCATGAACTCCAGTAATTTGTTTTATGAAGTGTTGCATCTCCTACTTGAACCTCTTCAGCCAGAGAATTTTCGCTATTTATTTAATTTTTAATCAGCGAGTAGTTAAAACATTTCATCTCTGACACACCATGTCAAAGCACTTTTGTATTTGTGGGTCATTCATGGTAAAGAGAAGGTTCTTGCTGGTGTGTTCCAGAACATTGCACCCAGATAAATAGAGCATTAGGAGGCTTAAAACAAAAGGGCTTAGGGGCCCAAACTTAACAGGTCATACAGAGATCACATCAGAGTGATGAGAAAAGGAGAAAAAGAAGTAAGTTAGACTCAAAAGTTCTGCACCCACAGGAAATTAGTTCTCATCTCTGGTAAGCTGTGTCGGGATTTATTTGTTGAACTCCGTGAGCATGAATGGCCAGAGGAAACTTGATTTAGGAGCCGGCACAAACAGCAGTCCTGTTTCTGACCTGCTGCTGCAGCTCGTGACCCAACCAGTGACCTCATATCAGACAAATATCTGCACCTCAGCACGGTTGCTTTTTGTTCTCAGAAATATAAGTTCACATCTATGTTTCCCTAAAGCTGTGCAGTGTACAATCAGAGTTGGTCATGTTGATGGGCGATACAGGCAGAGGAATGCTGCTCTTTCTGATAAAGGTCTGCGATGGGGGGCCGCTGTTACCACCATTCCTCAAAACATACGCGCAAGAATGTACAGAGGGGAGAAAATGCAAAACACATGAAAGCCAGACCCCCCATCGACTGAGCAGCATAGTTTCTGTTTTAGTTTTCTCGTCGCTGGTGTTTTTCCTCGCTCTTATTTGGGCTGCGGTAAAAAATGTTCCAGCTTACTGGAACGGCCCCAAAGCTTTGTTTATCAGCATCAACAACAATGCTGCAGGTCAGAGGAGTTCATGGGCCGCAGTCGATTAGAAAAACAAGTGGAAATGAACAGACACCCAAAAAAGTCAGGCTGTTTCGGAAAGCAGCATCGTTTCTGCAAAAAGAGAGAAAACCTGATGGAACAGAAACTTAGAGGCGGCAGTTTCAGCTCTGAAAAGGCCACTTCAGATGAAGACAGGAACACAATTCAGCTTTATTCAAGCCATAACTATTAATAAAAACCTCTACTTTTATCTCCTAAGAGCAAACAGAGGCGATAAGAAGCAGCTCAGCAGCTGTGAAGGTCAACTAACAGTCAGCAGATAATAACAAGTGAAAGCTGAAATATTGGGAATATTATAATTAGGATTTACTCATCGTCACAACGATGAAAAGATCCACACGTAGCCCCGTGGGGGAGTGAACATTAACTTATTTACGATTTCAGGAATAATGGGAAGAGGCGATGGTCACCTCACGCGTCTGTTTGCAAGGACACCCTGCGGTCTTCATTTCCTCCTATTATTTGGAGCATGTCTCATCGTTTTCCCTCATTCCAAAAGCTGCCGGAGCTGAAACAGCAACGATGACTAAACGTGGCTATTCTGCTTCGGACACGTATTCAGTGAACCAGAAGAGAAAGAAAGGAAGGTGCACAAAAAAAGCTGCAGGATGTGAAGAAATAGTAACTTCCCGTGTGATGGAAAGCAGTTAGCACTTTTCAAGAAAGCTGCAACATGAATTGATACTTATGCATACTTTTATGAATTTTATGTGGTTGACCAAAAAGGACAGATTTTGCTGGGTTGTTTATTTTTACTCCGAGGAATCTCTAATAAAGAAGAATAAACCGAATATCGACCCTCTGTGCTGCTCAAATATGCAGCAAAAGCATGAATCCTGAATACAGCAGATGTTACCTTGTAATACTGGTGGATATCCTAAAAAAGCAGTTATCTAAATGTGAGAATGATACCAGTCGCAGATTACCAGTGACCATGTTACATAAGGCAGTCCATTAAAGCTTCTGAGGCAGACAGAGGACGTGCTCTTACAGCAAGAGACTTAATGCAATGAAGCTGTCTATAAGCTATTAAAGGACATGATTAAAGTGACTGAAGTCCAGCAGGCAGTGATCAGGCTACAGAGGAGGAATAAGGGGTACAGACTCAGAAGGAAGGGACTCCAAATGATTAACTGTGACGTCAGCAGCCTGCATCTGTTATAGGACGGTCGTCAAAAACATCAGTTTTGTTCTCCAAGTCCATCTGAGCTCTGTTCAGACAATTAAGCTCAGGCTCATGCAGAACTCACGGACTCGGTGCCGCTGCATCCCCCTTTTGCATAACCGTCCCACATCACTTCCTCCCCTCACAGCGAACTGCAACGCAGAGCGCGTTTTTGAGCACCACCGTGAGGCCCTCGTCCATAAGAGAGCGGCGCGCAGAGGGCTCATAATCCTATCTGACAGGAAATGGTTGAGATGCCACGACACATCCACAGCAGGGCTCATTCCCCCCATGGCTTGCACAATGTTAATTTCTACAAGCTGGAGCACTGACCTTAGTCTACACACACACACACACACACACACAAAGAAAAACAGACAGATTATTGTGCAATTAGCTCCAAGACCCTAATGAGGGTCATTACTGTGCATGACTCGTGGCTGAGAAACAACACAGTTACTGATGAGAACTGTTCAATCAGGAAAACAACAAGCAACAACAGCTCATGTTACATAATGCATTACACAGTTTTTCTTAATGGCAACAAGTAATACTGTTAAAGATTATAACGCCCCCCCCCCCTTAAACTATAGTGCTTTGGTATTACATACTGCAGCCCTTCTAAACCTTCCAAAGGAAAACACTGATTGCAAGCAGACAACAGGGTCATTAGCCCAGAGACGACAGCTAAACAAGAAATGTTGTGATTGGCCTCCGATTAGTGATGTCATCGCGAATCAATGTGTCACATCAACACATAATGCCAGGAATTCTAACGAAGACACATGGGGTCATTACGCATTTTTAACAGGGTAGCTCATGAACTCAAGCACAGATGTGCTCGTAATATCTTTCTTGGGGCTCTTGCGTGGCTGGACGCTGAAAGAAAGGTGCAAAATATGAAAGCAATTACTGGCCCTGACATGCATCGTTCATGTTCCATTCACAGATCATCTGACAATGGTGAACAAATGCAACACATCTTAAAAAAATGATAAATAATATGCTAAATCAATATAATACCCACACAAACTTCCTTCAGAAACTGCACGCCACATCAGATCTCTTCACCATGTGTGAAATTATTACTTTTTTCCACATATTGCTTTGGATCACTGTTTTTTCCAGCAGCTTGCCAAAGCAAATCAAGAGAGGGAAAAACGTACTTTAAACTTGGAAACTCTTAGTTTTAAATAAAATTATATAATGCTATTTTGCAGATTGCATTTGTATTTTCTGCGTATGGATGACAGAAATCTGCTTCACAGAATCAGTCATGCATTTTATTTCGAGCCCTTCAGGTGATGTTCATTGTGTAGTACTAAAGTTTCTCATATTAACCAACAGACAAACCAGAAAATCACTTTATAACAAAAACTGTTTTTTTAACTATAAGATATCCCTTCAATAATGACAAATACTATGGAAAAAGTACAACAATTCGGATCATTTGAGACTCAGCTTACAATTTAAGTACTGACTGAAGATGGTGTCCAAATAAGATCGCAGAAATCACTTAATTTATCACCACTTTCTGGCTTCTCATCAAATGACTGTGATAAACTACTTTGCAAACACGTCAGAGTTCACCTCTGCTCCTGGAAATGAAAGCTGCCAAACATTGCGCAGGACAAAAGACATTAGTTTACATTCCTTTTTGCGTCTTCCTGTGCGCAAACCGTACGCTCCATTTTGCACCTTTGCGTAACCGCAGAACAAATGACACATCGGATGGCCTCGTAAGTTCTTGGAGGTGATGGAATTAAGTGGCTGTTCGTTATTTGTGGGGGGTAAAGAATGACCGGAATCTGAGGTTGCTCCGTAAAAGCAGCACTCCGTTAGGACACCTGAAGATTAATAAAAAAAAAAAAATCACTGGAATGAGCTGATTCGGCACAGTAAAACAAGAGGAACTTCCAATAAAGACCTGGCTGCTCTGGGTGAGTACAGCTTTAGAGGCTTTTTACAAGCTGCAAAAAACATTACTTAACTTTGGACAGGATGCTCGAAAATGAGGAGACAAACAGACAGACTACTCAGATAAACAAAAGCACAGCTCTTTTTACACCAAGTTACACAACATGCTGCTTTTTTACTACAACGTTGTTGGGAAAAATAAATAAATGGCATACTATGAGTTTAAATAATCACAATCCAACAACTTTTGATTAAATTTCTATGCTCAAACAATCCCTCGGATCATTTTGGGACTGTAAATTTAAAGATCAAAATAAGCAACAACAAAAACTTGGGTTCAGACTTGTTTGTTAATGTTGTAGAGGTTTAGGCAACCCACCCATTTTTTAACCTGCATTTTATTAGTCGGAAAAAAACATCTCATAAGAGTAAAAACAGCCAAATCATTTTCCAAACAAGTGACAGATTAGCTGGCTGAAGCAATGATCCGTGCCCTCGTGGCTGTGTTGTTTTTCTTGTACGTTTCGCATCACGTCACAGTAAAGTACAAGTCAATAAATGTGCGATTTGGGAAACATGATTATCCACCAAGTCCCTTACCTGAAGAGCACAGTTCATCATCCGGACTGTGTAGTCAAACTGTTGATGGTCCAGTATGGCGCGGTTCTGCTGAACGTGAAGGCTCAGTTCATCAGTCAGACACTGGCGGGCAGCCTTACCTTTCAGCGCTCGCAGTGCAGCAGGCAGTGTCTGTTTGGGTAAAGAGCAACAAAGCCCAGGGGTTGAGGTAACTGGAGCAACGCAGCAATTTCATGAGTATTCTCTCATTTTATTTTGACAAAACAGAAACCACTTCTGGAAGCAGATGTTTGTTGACCAGCTTATAGTTTACGATTATGGCAGCCTTTGCTGATCTGTTTGACTTGAAGGGATCATCGGACCAAATGGGGTTTATAGATTTCCAGGCTCTTCAGGTAAACAGAGGTTGTCTGCTATGCCTTCTTACATTGTGCATAAAGGTGCAGAGCTGGAAGATATATATATATTCATATTTAATTGCCCATCAGCTCACTTTATTATTATTACTTAAATACGATGGCCTGCAGTAAATGCTTGCAGAAACAAACACAAGTGATGGAAACTAATAAATGTCCATTTTTCCTTTGGAGGTGTCTTTGGAAATGGCTCCTGAGCGGGTTTGATTAATGACCTGCAGTATTTAAAACGGAGCCTCTGTGTTTGCCAGCTGGAAAAAAATGAGGACGATGAAGGACATTTGCAGCTTCATGACCATTTGCTGGAGTGGTGGAACTCAGAGGATGGATGCCTCTGGCTTATGCGCTTGTCTAACGGTTGATTAGCTCCTCTGATGAAAGACAGCGTGCTTCACCTTCTCAGTCTCCAGGGTCTTGTTGTCAAAGATGAAGGAAATGCAGCTCCTGACCACCTCCAGCCTTCGAGCGCTGTTAAACACAGAGCCGCTCTTCCCGATAATGGACACTGGAACAGAAAAATGACGACAGGTTTAAAGCTAAGCTGCTGCAAAGGCATTTCACACAAATCTGAAAGAAAACACAGCAGCTGTGTAAACGTTTCCAGTAAATGCTCACGTGAACTGGACGTTATAATAGTCAAAAACGGTCATACCGACTGGTGGTCCGGCAGGTACCACACACTTCTTCTCAGGCCGTGCAGAAACAGGCATGCTGCTGTGTTTTGCTACACCGTCCTGCAGAATTTTCTCCACCTTTTCATCATCAAGCAGGGGGAAAGGAACCTGGTGCACTCGCAAGTGGGATCCTTCGGACGGCCGAGGCACTTTCTGAAAAGCCATGTGGGGGTTTGGGTTCTCCTGCAGCCCAAACACCGGGGACAGGACGAATGATTTGGACACACGGCTGGCCTCACATAAAGTGCTCAAATGAGGACAGCGCACTAATACACCAGAGGAAATTAAACCTTTTTGCTTACATTTCTGTACAGCTGCTCAGAGAGCTCCCTGATGTGCTTCTGCAACTTGGCAGGGTTGACCTCTTCTTCTTTAAAGCTGTCAAAGTCCAAAGCCACCAGCTGAAAAAACACAACAATTAAAGCAAAGCAAAGAAAACACAATAAATATGTAATACTCGCTATAAAAGAGATGGATCAACAAATTCAAAGTCTGAGTGGGACATACAAAACATTGAAAAATAGCTAAGCAAGCAGTTAATTTAATTTCCAAAAGAAACAAAGTAAAGGTAATAAATTTCTTAAACATTTTTAGGAACAACGACTTTTCTCTCATTTATAATTTACAGTTTAAAAAAAAAAAAACTAAACTTAAAAAAACATTCCAAAAAGCTTTGAGCGCTCTACACCAAAACTCCAAACTTCACTTTTGGGATGTAGCAACTTTTTATAAATTATGAATGTTAATGCTTGGAAATGTGTCAAAAATAATTTAACACTTGTCCTTAAACAAACCACTGATCATTGCAGACTATTTTATTTTAATATCTTCAATGCAAATAAGCAATTATTTTAATGTCAACTTATAAAACTTCCCCTTGTGATGAGAACGCAGACAGTTGTTTTTCTCTTATATCTTCCATGAAGACCACATAAGTGCAGATATTGTTGGACAGCATAATAAAAGTCATAAAAGCAACACACTCAGGGTATTTTTTGTGTTCTTCCCAGCATCAATTTGACCTCCATTACTTCCATTAAGTATTCCATCAGTTTATCACAAGCTGGGAAAATAGTTACCCAAAAACATTTTCCTTTCTTCCTACATTGTTCTCCAGCTTTGTGTGTCATCAATTATTTAAGTTTGACTGACAGGAGATAAGGGGAGCCACTGTCTGCTGTGTCTTCGGACAAAGTTTGTGGAATTAAAGGATTTTCCAAAATCAATGTTGAATCGTCCGACCTTTAACAGTGAAACCAAAAACAAAGAAAGTAATTGCAGTCTAAGACCTAAACTTTGAAAACAATGACTATGACATGTTTTTTTTGTTCACTTATTAAATGCAAAAAAACATAACATGAATAAACTGATAAACAAAAGTTACATTTGGGTTTTTAACCTTTTGGAAATCATTCGAATTGATCATCAAATCTTGAAGAGGGGGCTAAAACTAATGCATGGCACTGAACCTGACTGACGTGGCCGTAACTGAGGCTGAGCTTGTGAAGCGAAGCGAATACACATTAAAAAGCGCTCGCAGTCACGTACTGTTTAGGTCCCTTTGTTTATGCTGTGTTTACAGCCGGCGGTGCCGTACCTCATCAAAGAGATCGCAGGCTCGGAAAGGTGGACCTCTCTCTGAGACGAAGCCAGCAAAGGCCATGCCATCCAGAACCTTGGTCAGGAAATCGTTCTCAATGAGGCCTCGCTGGCCCAGGAAGGCAGTCTGGAGAATGTCAGAATTAGAGCAGTTACAATTCCACGCAGATGTGAGCAACAGGATCTGCTTCATATGGATATTATTTACTGCAGTCTACAAAAACAAGCACAATCATCTCAGGAGTTTTTAGAATGTGATCAGAAATATCTCAAACGATATCTCTGCAAGGGGGCCGTGTTTTATTTTTGAACTCATGCACGAGTTATTCAGCGTCAACAGAAGAGAGAAATAAATCAAGCTATGAAGCAGTCCATGCAAATTAATTTAATTTACTTGCATAATTATTTGTGCTTGTGGGTAGAAGAGATAAAACGCATTTCCCTCATGCTTTCCCCACTCAGGGATTCCAGGCAAAGCTTTTGTTGATAATGCGATCCATGTGGGGTACTTTGAGGATGATGTGCTAATGGGTTACCATGGAGACACCACAGACTTGAACAAACAAAAATCTCCGACACGCAACAAAAATGTAAACCTAATACGTTTCAGATGGCACGCTGCCGGGGCCTTCTGCCCATGGTTGTGCTTCTTTATGTGAAACTTGCACAAACAAAAGGACAGCATCAACAAGGAGTCATGGAGCCTCTGAGACACATGTAAAACAACACACAAACACACGATACAGCCCTGACAAGTTTATCTGTCTTTCTGTGCATTTCCACCCACTTTGCTGGAGAAAACATTCTTGGCAGATTAAAGGAGCAAAGTGTTTGCTTAGGAGAGATTGCCTAACAAGTTTAACAAGTTAAGGTTGCGTGGCGGAAAATTTGATTTTTGCAAAGCTTTTCCCTCTGGGATTTCCATATCATAAATATCTTACCTTGTGAAAGTGAATAACAGGTTCGGAATGGATGCGAATGAGCTGCAGGCAAGACCTGTAGCCCTGGAAGAGTTGTGCAAACAGCCTGAGAAAGACGGCCCTCACCTCCTTGTCCTGGCACGCACACACACACACAAACACACACGCATGTAAACACGCAGCAACAACATTACTCATCAAACAGCTATGCCACAAATGCAGTCTGATAAGTTAATAATGCAAGAGACATGTTATTTGTCTTCAGGTCAATGGGTTACCGTCAGTGCCTGTGCTCCAACAATGACCTTTTTTCTGATAAGAAACTATTCCTGTGGAGCTCAGGCTGCCCTCCACATGTGGAAAGTCACTCCTTACAATGAGACATTGGTGGGGGGGGGGATCATTTATGCAAGGAAATAATAATGCTCACTTACCAACAATTTGAGGTTGGAGGGTGCCGTGCGAGGAGGAGGGAATGCATTGTCTGCAATCTCCAGATCTGGGTGCAAAACCTGGAAAAAGATCATCTTCACGTGATTTATTTGGTTTTATTTGATTTTTATTTTTTATTTACAGCAATTTGCAATAATTCAAACAGCTGCTGCAGCTGTTATTATTATATTACTATTATAAATTATTCAGGAAAGTAAAAAACTAAAGTTTTAGAGAAATCAAAAGATTAAAAGCTGCTGGGATCTATCATTTTGGTCTTCCAACTCCAATAATATCAACAATTAAAATAGACTTAATTTTTTATTTTATTTCACATTGTCACTTTTCATTTATTTTTTTTAAAAAAGGTAGATTTTAAATGTGCTTACCAGGGACAGAGTGTTCTGAGTTTGGTGTACGAGAGGTTCAGGAAGCAACGACAAGTGGATGCACTCAGGGATTTTTATTGTTCCTCCATCCAGGTCAGCAATTATAACATCCAGCTGATCGAAACAGAAAACACATCGATGCATCAGGCGGTTTGACTGAAGCTGTGAGACACGACACGTACGTGTCTGGAATTTAACCAAAAAGGCTCATCAAAACTCTCCTGTTAATTTGAAAGAACAAGCTCTAAAATGCTACAACAGCTTTGAGACTACATTTTTAAAAGACTCTAGTACTTGTTATGGAGTTTCCAGTAATTTATCTTGCGAACTCACCAGATCCTGGATTTCACTTTGAAACATGGAGTGCACTCCGATGATGAAGGGAGTGGGTGAACTCAACACCTCCAGCAGACGTGAAGGTAGAATAGGGATGTATGGGTAACTGCAAACACAGGAAAACATCCTGAATATTGATTTTAACATGTAAATTAATGTAAAACCTTCAGAAGAAAGGTTAGATAACAATGAGATGAGAGAGAAACAGAAAATGTAAAATATGCTTTACTGCAGTGCAGAAATTCAACCTTGCATGAGTAAACTAATAAAAGAACAGCTTATCTAAACCACACAATATTCACAAATTTTGCAATGAAATTATTTATAAGCTCTGGAAATTTGACATTAGCGTCATCGTTTATCAGAAACTTGGACTGTGTTACACGAAACAGCTGCCAGAAAATATCGAACTGACATCATGTTATTTCACATCAAGTCTAAACACATTTTCTTCTAATTATACCTGAAACGCAAAATTACTCAACCTCAGAACAGCGTCGTACAGATCTCTGAATGCTTAAAGGCCAAATTTTAAAAGTGAAAATGCTTCAACACAATCTATAAGCATAATCCTCGGTGACAGAAAAAACAAGCTTTTAAGGATGCTTCTATTTATTAAACTTAAACATTCAGCCCAAACATTATGACACAGAGAGCCAAAGCTTTTCTGATTCTGTCAACACAAACAGTGCGTTAAATTAATTTAGCTGCAGGTGGCAGGAACCGGAGGATGTCTCCATCCAAAAGAAGCCTTGATTACACTTTCTAGTAAAACACTGCTTGGCATCAGCCCCAATTTTCACCACATATTTCACAATTTAGCTTGTTTTAATCTTGTGCTTTCCTATTATTTTTTTACTCTTTTTTTCTTTTAATGGAAAATATATATTTTAGAAGTTAACCATTACACAATTAACAAATATAACATAAAACAAGTTAAAGTTCAACTACTCACACACTAACAAACACATCTTTAACATTCATATTAGTTTGACATTGAGAGAAACTTGTGGTTCAGTGTCTTGCCCAAGGGCATTTAGGCTGGTGGAAAAAGCCAAAATGGAACCAGAGACCTTTGATTTTCATCTGAGCCAACTCTGAGAACCGAAGCTGCTTTAATAAAATTAAAAATAACTGTTATATCCCAACCATTCAATAGAGAATCGAAAAGTGTGGAAACATCTACTGTCTCAATGTACACACTTATCAGCCATAACATTATGACCTCAGATAGGCAAGGCATGTAATACTACCGAACCTGTCCGAGTGGAAATTTCCGCTGAAAAAACTGGCATCTTTCCCTTCACATGGATGTCATATTGCCTACCTAAACATGTTTTCAGACCAATTACAGCCCCAAATGGCAAAAACCACACCATACTCTGCAAAATAGCAGTGAGCCCCATAAAAATGGCTTAACTGGGGCTCAAAGAACATTGTAAAGTGTTTAAAGAGCTTTAAAAAAAACAATCTGATGGGATCCATGGGCAACAAACTCAATTCAGACAGACTCTAACAAACAATCAACACAGTCCAAAGGATCTATTGTTAACTTTTTGACACCAAACACTCCCAAACACCCTGAGATGTTCTTTGTCCATGCTGTGGTTGGTAAAGCTGTTTCGACAATAAAAGGTGGACCTGCTCAATAAAAGGGACGTCATAGTGTTTTGGCTGATCAGTGACTGCTTTGTTTGTGTTCGTTTATCTACCCGTTTTATTACTTTATGATTGGACTGGTCATTAATAAAACGCCTGCTTTAAAGTTAGCAGCCATAAAGCTGTTTATTGCAATTTGTGAAAATGTCATTTTGGAAAAACACTAAAACCTTGTTTCACAACATGGAAAGTTGCACGTCGACAAAATGTATAAAAAAGGAAAGAAAGACAAGTTACAAGAATTTCTAAAATAAGTAATTCTTCTAATCTGTTTGAAACGTCAGATGTTCAAGGAAAAATAAAAAAAATAGCTCAAATTGGGTTTTTCACAAAATGTGAACTTGTGCAATGGAATTAGCTGTTCTCTGAAAGGGACCGAGTAAAGAGCAAAGTTAACCATCAATAAGTCCACGAGGTATGGAAGTCATAAAGGTCCCAGGGTTAGTGGAAAGTCTGTGGGGCAGAGCACATACTCACCTGTATTTGAGAGGAAACATGAGGGCTTCCAGGGCTCGGCACGCCTCTCCGAGCCTCTGGTAGCTGGTAGAGTGAAACAAAACTTTGTGTTCTGTCAGAACCGCACAAAACAGGCTCAGAACATTTTGGATCCCTAAAAGAAGAAAAACAAGAGTAAAAAAAACAAAAAACACAACACTGATGGGGTGTTCGTTGGAATGTGACAGCCAGGCCGTCCCAGATCATCCATCAAACATTCCCCGTTTACTTGTGGAGGATGTCACACTTCAAACAGTTTTACAGACAAAAAAATATTAATCATTTGGGGGTTTAACGAACATCTATACCAACTTCAAGACTAAATCTTACAATTTTAAATAAACAATGTCCTGTCAAATTTGTCTAGTTGCAAAAGTCAGCTGCAGCGCTAAATTTGAACGAGATGGAAACACTTAAGGGTGATTTGAAATATGGCTGAGCAGAGCTTATTGTGCAGAGCTAACTGAAATCTGATTTTAATTGTCATACTGGAGGGCAATATTTTCAGAGTCCCCTGCCTATGCAGCATGGGTTGAACTCAGTCACTTTTGTTTGATTTCTTTTTTTAAAGAAGTCTTTCTGCAGCTTCTTCTGCCCTCGTAAAATGAAACCACCAGTTATTTTTTTGACATGCAGACAAAAAAATCTGCACTTCAGTTTTTATTGCCATGGTGCAAATAAATGCAAATAAGAATACTCAGCTAAAAGCAAACTAATAAGGTTAAAATAAATTAATTTAGTTGTTCATTTGTTACTTTCGTTCGTGCAACATTCTCAGATTTCCAAATTCAACTTTGCAGCCTACGCTGCGAAGAAGAAGAGGAAGAGAGATGAGTGTTTGAGGTTAGAAAGTGCAGAAATAAGAAGAAAAAAATCTGTTTTTATAATCAAAATAAAACCATTCACTCCTTACATAAGGTTTTTGGAAATGTCATTTCTGAAAAACAAAGGAAATTGCACACTCTCATGCAGTATAAATAATATTACAAATACCAGCATGACAATCAGAATGAATTCTAAGTATATAGTTCCTGTTATTGTTTCCTATCAAGCCACTGACAAACTAATTCATCACATGTTAGAGTGATAAGAAAAGAGGAACACTGGCAGACATGTCCGCACCACTGGGGGCGCTGGGTCTGGAAGTCTGGCTCCCTGAGTGAATCACTTCAGTGATAAACAGGAAACATGAGCCTCAACAAAATCTTGATTTTTTTCAAATGAATCAGCTTAAAGCCTTCTGTCAAAAACAAATATGAGCCAACAAACCGAAGCTCAGGTTTCAGACTCACACCCACAGTTCAGGTGTACGCTTATCTGGTGGAAACAGCAACACATTTCCGAGCTGTAAATAAAAGAAGTGACAGCAATAGCCACCGGGAGAAAAAAAGAAAGAAACAAAGGCACCAAACAACAAACAGCAGGGAAGCTGATGGCCAGTTGTGTCTCCACTCCGGGGGGGATGTACTTCCTGTGCAATGTGACATGTTTAACACGCATTCCTCTGGGGTGACTCTGTGACCTGTGCACACAGAGCGATATGCCGACCCGCATGTCTGCACAGCCGCCCTTATATGGACATAAAGATGACCTAATAACAGGAGATGAAACACTTCTTCTATCTGACAGCGTGCAACCCATCAGCTGATTTATGGAAGTTTCCTGTCTATCAGCATGAAAAGAAATCTGCACCAGAGGGACAGATTAGTGGTAATTGCACTCTTTTTCTCTCCAAACTGATCCAGCTATACAAGACTAACTCTGAGCAGGGGGTTCTCAAACTTTGTATTCAAAGATCCAAATCCGATTTCTAGATAAGGTCAAAGGTCTGGAACAACTGCAATGAAATGAAACGAAACAAAATGCAACAAAATAAGAATGCCTTGGTCTTCATGCATGAATAAACAAATTTAAAAAACTAAACTGCAAGTCATTAAGACTGTGTAACATCAAAATACATTTCTTTTCTTTGCACATTTAGATAAAACCATGGAAATGTGACTTAACACCTCCTTCTCTGCTGACTTAGTTTCTGATAATTACACAAACTGAAAAAGCTGCAACCTCATTCAGCTACCATGGTGAGTACAAAGTGAGCTGTAGCAGGTACGATGTGTGTGGAGGTGAGCAACAATATTATGTACGAGCTAGAATACAGTTTTGCGAGCCGTGCACACAAAAATAGTCCATTATTTTTCAAAAATTGGCTCGGCAACATGAGGCCGGATGGATCGCTGGTTGCAAACACTCAGAATTCAGCGAGACTGTAATGCAAAATTAGCCCATTTTCTCATTGTTCTGAGTCGTCAACCAGTCTCCAGCAGTTGCAGCTCAGTAGATAATACTCATACGGACGCAGACTCGCTGCTTCTCTTGCTCACCCTGTGCACTCTCAAAGGAGCCACACCACTCCTCATCGCATCGTATCAATGCATTTCAAGCAATGCAATTTAACATGTGGCCTGGGTCCGGACTGATATGTCAATCCTGGACCATACTGGAATTGGGACTTCAAGAATCACTGGTCTATTAGACGTAACTGAATGTACAAACACAAGCCTTACAGTCATCATGTGATTGTAAGCATGGCTTAATGTGAAACTAGTGTTAAACAACAATGTTACTGTATAAAGTTAAAAGAAAGCTGACAACAACCACATAAAACTTGCACTGCATGTTCACTCCAAGCCATTAAAAATGAGATTTTAAGTTCCCCATGTTGTGTTTTTTTTTGTTTTCTCATCTAATTTACAGAAAAAAGAACAATTACCAATTCTCAAAGACATTCTATTCTGAGAGGAGGAGAAGCCACAGCATTTCTGAGAAGTGTCACAGACATTAATTTTTACTGCACAATTTCCACTCACATGTTTGCAATGCCCTTTAACAGCTTGAAAGTTGAGTGAAGAATATAAATACTGAACTATAATAAGCACATTTCCCACACATGTATCAAGTCTCTTTACTGCTGAACACACAACCAGCCCAGCATACTGTGCTCTGCTGATTAATGACAGCAGGTTTATGAGGACTGACCGGTCATGGAAGGATATTAAGTCAACACTGTTGACTTAATATCTTCCATGACCACTGTTTTGTGTATCCAGATTGGCTATGAACGCATAACCTTCATATAACCCCAATCAACTGTATCGTGCAAGTGCCCCCCATGTGCATGTTCTTCATTCTGTCTAAACAAACCGAGGATGGTGTTAATACACTCAGGAAGCACAGTGCGCTGATTTGCAGCACATTCTTTTGATCAAATGGGGCTAAATGAGGGCCAACTTTCCATTACAAAACAAATTTCAGGTGAATTATATTTAATTTGCTCTAAGCCAACACATGCATGCTGAATAAGTGAAATAATAGCGGGTCTTTGAGAATGACCTCGAGTACAGAGTAATGCAGAATAGCTCAGTTTATAATTAATTTCAAACCATCAGGGGGCTAAGGAGAGTGATTGATATCCTCTCTAAACACAGATAAACCAAGCCTCGTATGAGTCCCCGTAAATCAAGCTCATGTAGCCTGTAAAAATTCTTTAATATCAAATTATCTACATAATGTGCAACCACTGCAACAAGAAACCTGAAAAGTGCAACAAATCTTTGTCACCAAAAGACTGATGGGTCAAATACAGAGTAATCTTTCCTCAGCAACACTGAGTGGAGTACTAACGGAAGCATCTAACGCACAGGTGTCAAACTCCATTCCTCGGGGGCCACTCTCCTGCATGTTTCGGATGTGTTCTCGATTTAAAAACGCCTGATTTAAATGGACGACTTGTGGAGATGCTTCTGGAGAACTTGATGATGTGGTGAGGAGGTAATTAAACCATTTGAATCAGGTGTGTTGGGGCAGGAAACTCAAACTTTTAGGACAGTGGCGTTTGAGGCCTGGAGTTTGACACGCCTGCTTTAATGGATCACACCAAATTACTTCCACTACTAAAGTGTACCATCATGTGATCAACAAAACAGAATCAAACCTTGTACATCACACACATTAAGGAGCCTAATGTTAAGCTGCAAGTGAAAATACTTTGTGATTGTTTAGGAATAAAAAATTGAAAATTTAGTCATTTATTATTGAGACTTCAAAAAAAAGAAAAGCTATGACACAACAAAACACATGGTAACTGGTTTGTTGTTCTCAAAGTGCCTGAACCCACCCAGCTGCTGGAAGAGCAGGGAAACACTCTTATTTGTGACTGGCAGTGTGTCGTTGAGAGGCGTTTGGATGAGCTGGCGATCTCCCGCTCCCAGGCTAAACAGCTTCTGTGTAAACAAAAAGAGCCAAAAGGTCAGGAAAATGTGTAAATTTCCACGAGAGTCACATTTGCAGAGTCGAGCAACTGGCTCAGAGTGGCAGTACACGTTTGTAAAAACATAACCCTGACTTTTTAAAAAGATTCTTCCTTACGAATATATCTACTAATGTTGCGTTTAAATTTTAATGCAACAGCTTCTGTTTAATGTGTAAATCGTGATTGGCGACAAACTGCAAACTTTCTTCCTTTAGCATCAATCTTGTTTTTTTTACTTCTTTGATAACCTAAAGTAATCAGTTTTTCTCCAAAACTTTACACTTAACCTAAATCTCTTATGGTATCACGTCAGTTTCTGACAGCTAGCTACTAAACTGCAGTGAGCTTAATCTTTCAACATTATACAAACAAATGCCTTTAAATGGCTCCGGTGACTGTTGAAATGCTTTGCAGTCTCCTTGCACTAAAAGGTTTTGCTCTGCTTAACATAATAGAAAAAAACTACACTATAATGTAGTAGAAAAGCACTGCCTATGGTTGGAAAACAATCTTGAGCACCACCTGAACACCATGTTCCACACAGTCTGAATAACAAACATAAATCATGTTAATAGCTCCGTCATCATTTTCACATACGATAACAGGCTCACAGTGGCTGACGTGAACCATGCTTAGACCCTGGTGGTTCTGGGTTTGAGGCTCCCTTCTGATGAACACTTCGACAGCAGAACTGCGAGGAGGATCATGAAGAATGTGGGGCTGGGTAAAACTTACCTGAGATCCACCTGCGACAGGAACCTGGAAGGTAAAGAGGTTGCCCACCAAACCGTCTAAAGGGTAATTCAGGCTGTCGATGTACACTGTGTAGATCAGCCCCAAGCATCCCTGCGAGAACAACAAGAACAAGTAAAACACAGACGACAACACACAGGATAGATGTTCCAACATTATACCCAACAATCTGATCTGACTTGACAGTGACACTTAGATAAGGTTTACACACCTGGAGCAAAAATGCTAGCATGGATAACATGATTAACTCCGAGTCTACAAAAATTGTGAGTGTAATAAAAGTTCATAATATAAAGACAACAGGTTCTTAAGCTCATATATACCTAATTTACTCAGCATCCGTACATGCTTACATTTAAGCTAATCAGACCTATGCTGCAGATGGTGTGAAGCAGATTATCATCCTCTCAGGAGTGCAAGATAAAAGAATAATTCAACAAAAATGCTTGGAATTTCTCGTGCATAGTCACACAAATATTTTTAATTGAGATATAATCATCTGGAGTCTTATTACCCGGAATATTTCAGGATAATCCAGCCTGGAGACGAGAATGAGACTTTTTGGTGCAAACACTTGAGCTGGTTGGATCAAGCCGTCCTCCTCTGCCTCCTCATCTTCATCCCCATCAGCCTCAATACCCTTTGATCCCTAAAACATTGACGGGGGGAAAAAAAAAACTATTTTAGTCAGAGTTCAACGCAGAGCCATGGACCTTGAACTTGACTGCAGAGCATGCCAGCAGAACTGAGCTCCTGGTTTAGCTCTGGAATACAGTGTGTGCGTCAAACCCAACACAATGCCAAGTACTTATCTGGCATGTATTTCAAATACTGTGCAAATTCTCCACAAAAACAAAAACCTGAATACCCCAACATAATGGAAATCTGTGGCAAAGAAGGACTAAACTGTAGATACATTTGTTATCATATAAATTAGAAATGTGCATCTTACAATAAATAAGCTTAGAGGAAAAATAATAGTTATGTCCATTCTCTCTTCCGCTTATCCGGGGTCGGGTCGCGGGGGCAGCAGCCTAAGCAGGGAGACCCAGACTTCCCTCTCCCCAGCCACTTGGGCCAGCTCCTCCGGGGGAATCCCAAGGCGTTCCCAGGCCAGCCGAGA
>NC_051444.1:7328247-7440609 GCF_001649575.2 Kryptolebias marmoratus
GATGACCGAGCTTCTCACCCTATCTCTAAGGGAGAGCCCAGACACCCTGCGGAGGAAACTCATTTCAGCCGCTTGTATTCGCGATCTCGTTCTTTCGGTCACTACCCAAAGCTCGTGACCATAGATGAGGCTAGGAACGTAGATCGACCGGTAAATCGAGAGCTTCGCTTTTTGGCTCAGCTCTCTCAATTTCCACGAGAGTGGGATAATAGTTATGTTGCACTCCTAAAACAAAATTAAAAGCTAGAGAAGCTGCATTAGTATGAATGTGTTGAATTACTTTAAAATTTGTTGAAGAAGCTGAAACTGAATTGTTCGAGTTAAAACAAGCCGAATAAAAACTGAAGCGAGCAGAAGAGATGCTCAAATGATCACAAAAAACCAAACGGAACAGCAAAAAAAGCTTTAAAAAAGTAGCTAAAAGTGGCAGAATGGTAACTAAATGCTAAATGAAAGTACAAAACAGAGAAAGCATGCTGAAGCAAATTTTAAAAAAGAATGTTTTGAAGAAATTGAAGAGATCTCAATAAATGTTTCTACGGGGGATTTTATTTTAAATGAAGTTAAATGTTTTGAAAATTATCAAATTATAAAAATCAAAAGTCACAGCACACTATTCCAGATCGAGATGAACGTTTTGATATATGAGTGATTAAAAAAGCAGAAAGTCTGTTTGGTTGCAAAAAACATGGAAGAAACTATAAACAGTAAAACAACAGTGTGAATGCAAAATCAGTGTTCACAGAATTTAAAGAAAAAATGGGCAACAGACAATCTGAAATGTGTTTTAAAACAACAATAACAAAAAAAATGTATTTGCTTTAAATTATAGTATAGTAAATATATTTATTAAAGTTTGCGTTAACAATTATCCCAAAGTCCTGTCTGCTCATCTTACTGGAAACACTACATAAAAGTGTTATAAAACTCTGACTACATCAATAAGAGCCTCTGAAGAAACAACAATTGTGCTTAGAGAGTCTGCAATGACACCTGAACAGTGCAAACCATTAGAAACATGAGTGCTAATAAATACAAACTGCTTTGCATCTATTAGCGAGATCTATAATGTAGTTTCCGTCTGGTTCAGAGCGTCTATGTTGTGGATTCACCGGCTCGATTACAGACACAGTAACCTTTTGGTACTTGTTCCAAACTTAAAGCCCTTATTACAATCTGGTATGTTTCCCTAGGGAGTGGAAGAAATGCCAAACGTGCTTAAGTATCCCGGGACCAAGAAGCAGGGGATCAAAATAACCCAATCAGATGCCGGTCACATGTCTTTATTATTCTTAGCATTTGGTTAAATTATTAAACAAAACACATTCCTGACCCGTCTGTCTGGACGTTCACTGAGATCCATGTCAGGAGATAAGGATGTCAATTTAGAAGGCAAAGACTGTCAAAACACCCTCACGTTTCAGTAGGATTTTCAGTGCTAGAAAGCAAATATTGGAATGTGTCTCTGTTTGCGAGAACGTGAGGAGCCCAAACGTGGCCCGATCTAATGATTAACATGAGCCTGACAAAAAGGAAGATGGTGCACCAGATAGAGAAGGAGCCTGTCGAATTTAAAAGCGGAAAAGATTTAAATGACAGCCTGCAGAGTGCACGTGTCAAAGTCAAATATCTTTTAAGAACACACAAACATGTCTGTTACTGTTTTGACACAAGTATAACCAAAACTGCTGATAAGTAAAATGCTGTGTTTTATAAACATAACTGATCTATTCCAAGTCAGTGACACTACAACTGAGAATTCAGCTTTTTTGTCTCAATATTCTCATCATTTTTGATTGTGGAACAGTTGCAGCCCAGTGAGATTCGACCTAAAGCACTAATGACCTGTCATTCACTGAGTTAGCGCTTTGCAAAGATTCCTAAGAAAAACAAACATTTGGGCTCTGTTACGTTTTTTTCTTCCTTTAATGTTTCAAATTAAAGTAAACCCTTTCTTCTCTGGTGCTTCTGATTAGAAGGGAAAATGTGCCGAGCTCAGGAAAAAGAACAAAGTCTCTGTTATTGTTCTGAAGCTGAAAAGGTAAAATGATGTAGATTACCACAGAACTAATTCCATCAAAATGACTCAATCACTTTTGACTTGAGTGGACTCATTTTTTTCCCACAAATCAAACGTTACTTGAAATCGTTTTGTTGTTCTAACTGGAGCGTGATTGACAACTGCCGTCCACATGTGGAAGGATGTGAAGTCACAGTGGGCAAAGCGACAAGAGTCATTTAAGGCCTCCTACAAAGGTCCACACAGTGAAACAATTACCTCGGTATTCTGTGGGCTTTTGGCAGAGAGACAGCCTACAAGATCATTCCTGAGTGTAAAAATGTTCTTTTTCGAACATGTGTTGTAATCAATAAATAATGGGAGTGCGAAACATTTATGCCATGACCACTAATCTGTAGTCAAACTCAATTTGGTACGCATGAGCAAACAAATGAAGGGACTGGCGGAGAGAGCAAGTCCATCTTTTCCTTTACAAGAGCACCTCTCACAGCCAACTTTAAATTTATTAGACTGGATCCAAGCTGGCTGTTGTTCTCTAATATCGCCTGGAGTTCTGTGAGACATCACGCAAGCCACAAGCAGTCACGAAAGCTAAAAAAAAAAAAAAACTTCCAAAGATGCCTAAAAACAAAACAATAAGCCTGAAATGGAAAACAGAAATCACGTACCATTGAACTCTCCAAATGTGAGACCCCCTGAGGGTTTCTGACAGTCAAAGAAGCTCCACCCGGGTGGAATGGTTACCTCGCTCTCATCAGGAGTTTCCAAAACTGAGACTCATCCTGTTAGTGATCTGATATGAGCCTAACATGTCTATCTGCACGTTACATAACATTATCTTGTTCTTGTAAATGGTGTCTGTGTGCAAAAGGTGGGTCAGTCTTACCTGCAGATTGACCTCGGCCTCATAGAAGGTCAGGCAGGAGCAGTAGTGCCGGTCTGAATCGATGTCTGTCAGAACAACGGTGAAGAAGGTGGGTGCCTTCCTTTCCCTGGAGAGTCTCCAACCTCCGGGCTGGCAGAACTGAAATCAGATTCACGGAGAACGTCACTCTCTGGTCAGACTAAAGGCCTAGCATTCCTTCAAAGAATACTAAAAGTTTCAGACTATGATCGTGTTAGGTTGAGAAATGATGGAGTTGTAGACATTTTGTTCAAACCTTAAAAATAATGTAACGTGTCCTGTGAATGACTTTCAGCTGCAACCACACCTAATTTCATCACAATATCTGTAAATTGACTGAATCAACCTATTTTTGTGTTTTCTAAGGTCAGTTGGCTGTGGCAGCGGGTGATAATTATTCAACATGTTCTGATGTACGGGAAGGCTCAGGTACAAGCTTTCATCCTTTTAAGAGCTCAACATGATCACTGACAGTAGAAGACTTTTAGCTTTGCTAGAAACTGATTCAAAGCACAAACAAACTGGACGCCAGCATATGACTTTAGCAGGTTGTAGTTAATTTTAATGGTCCTTTAGAGAGCACTGACAGGATATCCTGTTTCAGTGTAACAATTACGTCTACCTAACGTGCTAAAGAGAAGGAAGTGACAGGATTAAAATTTCCATTAAAATCATTACCAAAGCAGCCAAATACCAGTAAGTGTTTAAACATAAAAGACAAAATTGATTAAGAATAATGGAAAAATACCCAATACCTGAGAAAAATACCAGCTCATTATAGTTCAACAGAAAAAACATCCCCCGATTCTATTTCTAGGTTATTGTTTTTGGTAAAGTTGTTGTCAGCCTCGCTGTTTTGGATGCAAGAATGAGGTATAGTCCCAAAACAGTCTTCCAAGAATAAAAAAAAAAAAAGCTTTTTCCAAAAACCATGCTGATAAATGTACTATTTATACTTCCACACATTCCATTTATTGAGGATTCACGATTGCACAAATCAACAATATACCAATGAATGACAAAACCAAGAGTTTTAGAGAACATCTGGGCACAGAGAATCAGAAACACTGTTACCATGATAAAAAGCGTCTTAAAAAAGGGATTAGGGTCCCAAAGCAACAGCATGAGTCATTTCCAGCGCTGACACAAAACATCTGCAGTGTGAGAAAAAAAAACAAGCTCTTTCTGATATGATGTTTAGGAGGAACATACAGTTTATCGATAAAATAAGAATTATTTATAAAAAGAATTATTTTTAAAGAGTAATGAATATATCAGAGAGGGTATGGGTTTGTTTCTGTTTTGGGTGGAGGCTTAATTGGCTCTCAAAATGGTGGCTAAACTGCAGGTCTAACACAGGGGAGCTGGAGAGGGGACTGGGGTGGGGGCAAACCAGATGGATTAATGGGTAGATGAAGTGACAAGATAGTGTCTCAGAAAAACAACAGCAGTGGAGGAGGAAAAAGGAGTTGAGGAGGAGAACGAGTGCAGGAAGCGGAAACAAGGAAAGAAACAGAAGTGGGCAGAGGGGTTGGGGGGGTTGGCTTGTAGCCACCATCTCCTCGCAGATACAATAGTCTACAGGAAATCTGCTCAACCTGCATTGTGGGGAGGTGTGTGTGTGTGTGTGTGTGCTGGATAGACAGGATCCAAGGACAAGTGCGGAAAACTCTGAGCTTGTCACAAACTATTCCAACTATGCCATTCATTGTTGTTATTAAAGAGATAAACACATTTGGGACAGCACAGCTCAAAAGATCACAGGAGATATAACATCCTGTGTGTGTGTCTGGGTGTTTGTATCCTATAGTTCTACAATGTGTGTTTGTGTGTGTGCATCCACAAGGCTGACAGCACATAAAGGCATGATGAGAAATTCAAATGAACTGACATGCATGGTACATCTGTTAACTCGCCTGTGGGACTGCAGAAAGTCAGACAGACACTTTTGAGATTATTGTAAACTTGACTGTTTCCATGTGCTTTGGTCTCTGAAAGACTTAAACACATACTTTACAAACAAAGTTTGGCCCATTATTAAAATATTTATGAGTGTATTGCTTATATGTTGCGAACACACAGAAAAATGAGTACAAAGTAACAACAGCAGTCAGAAATGCTGATTACTTGTGTCCTACCCTGTTGGACTTTTTCTAAGAAGCATGTGGCACGTATGTGTCATGTATCTGCATAGGATTCTCATAGTTTTAGCATCTAAAACAACAATACACGTGTGCGTGTTTGAGAAAGAAGATTTTGAAGCAGACTGACCCCTTTGTTGATCTGAGTCTACCTTGGTTTTGTGCACCTTTTGAAAAAAAGTAGGGCAATCCCTGAGAAACTGATAAAAATGTACAGTTGTGTGTGCAAACAAAGAACACATGTGTAAGCCAAAACATCCACCTTAGGAAAAGTGTGTCACTTGGTGTTTAGACACAAACAGAATTCTATGGAAATACAAACACGTCGTAGAAGGCTAGCCAGAGGAAGCAAATGGAAAAACCTGCCAGGTTTTACGTGACCGGACAATGCAAACTAATCAAAGATGTCTATCAGAAGTAAGGTTGCACCAAACGTTCGACTAGTGGCCAAAATCGATCAGTTTTCAGTTTGACTGGTGACCGGCTGATTTGAAATTGTAAAATCAAAAACATTTAATTTTTTCCCAGTCATTAAATGTGACAAAGCTAAGCACCAATCAAAATTATGAGATTTCCCAACATTCTATGAATGCACCACAGATAAAATGCTAATAAAATTTTATTGACCAAGAAGGACTCAAAGTAAGTATTTGTAATATCTGTACAGTGTTTAAAAAAAAAGTAGGAGGTAGAACAAGAGGCGTAAAAGGCTACTAAAAGGAAACTATTTTTCTACAGAGGTCTGTCTGTCCGTCTGTCTGCAGCTCATTTTACTGCTCAGTAAAAACAGGCTAAAGTTTTCATTTAGGCTCCAGCTGCCACTTAAACAAGAGACACATTTACTTCCAGCTTTCTGAGAGAGACCTAGAATTTGTAAGCAGGTATAATCAATATCAATCAATAAAGTTTTTCTGTCAAATTAAAAAAAAAAATGTCATAAGGTGCACTTCATAGTTTCAAGATAATCAAAGACCCCAACAAGATAAAAATGATGGATAATGGAAATATACAGCAATTACTTTTCTGTCGGGATTTATTTGGATACACCTCTGTGTAATAACCTAGAGGATCTTATTTGTAGATTTTTCAATGAACAAAGACCATATTCTTTACAACCAGATTCAAAGATTTTCAGATTTTATTTGACATTTGCACAAGCAACAAGTACAGGTGCATGGAGATTTTTATTGCAGAGCTATAGGTAATAAAAAGGTAATAGGGTAAAAAACTAATTGTAACTAACAGAAAACAAAGACGAAGAAAAACAATAAACGATGCAATAAAACAAAATCTGTTGCTTTTTTTGTAGAAAATATAAATGTTTTTGCTGTAAACATTTTTATGAACATCCTGTGAGATTGCCAATTCAACTAGAAATCCATAAATATATATATATTGTGTGTAATTAACTACGGTTCTTAGAAACAAATCCAAATTAGCCAAAGTCAGAACAAGCAGGTCAGAGTTTTACATAAACTGGAAATCAGGACTGGCAAAAAAAAAACCTAAACAGTTGATCTCTATTCATAAGGTAAGCTGCGTAATGTTCCCAAATGGTGAGAGACACTGGAAAGGGCTAAGGGAACAGAAAATGAAAAGAGCGTGATGGCATCAAACATGAGCTATGTTTCACATTCACCTGTAGCATGACACAGCCATCCATCGCTGGGAAGCTGATGCAAATGTCAGCACGCAGGAAACCTAGCCTATACTCAGCACACAGAAACAACGCAGAGCAAAGGGACATCTCCTGTTCCCAAATTAGACTAGTCAAATGACAAAGGAGTTCTGGGACACATTTGTCGTACTGCTGTCAAAGCAGACTGAGCTGCTGCCCTCCAGCTGAACTCTCTGCACCGCATCATGTGCTGCACATCGGCATGACTGACTCCCAACCGTGCTATTCACCAACTCAGCTGGTGCCACTGGATATGCAGTCTGACGCGCTAAGCATAAGAACAAGCAGCACCAATTATAAAAAAGAAAAAAAAGGCCACAGAGGCTTTGCCTGAACAGGACGAGCTGATAGTCTTACACTGTGACTGCACATTAATGCCTGCTCATGCCGGAGCAGCTGGGTGTGACCGGGACAGCAGCCATTACTAATGATGACTCAGGACGAAGGAATAAGGCCACAGTATCTTACATCTTCAACGTTACTTTTGTCATTTGTTATGACACATGACTGGGAAAAGGTTTAAAGTATTTTGCTTACAACCACATTGTTTGAATTGAGTACTGGGGGAAACACAAACAGAGTCTGAAGGATCATAAAACCTCTAAAGAGTTCCCGTTATTGCAAATGAGCCCAATCCCGCAAATCCTTTAAAGAGGGTCTTATTTTATAAGTTGGTTGAGTTACAATCCAAGTAGGAGCAGGCACTGAAATTCTTAACATGTCTTAGATCTGATTATCAGCAAGACGTTTTGAGACTAAAATAGACAACATTTCTATGCATAGAAATAAAAAAATTGTGCTACATACCCTGAAAACTGTATTTGTAAACCTAAAATTCAAATATACAATCTCAAATCCTGAACAGGTGTTTTCAGAGGGTTGCAAGAAAAAAAAAAACTTTCTGAGAACAATAAACTGTAGACGGAGCATGAATTTAGAATGAGCGCCAAGACAAGTTTGCAACAGATGCACTAGAACGTGTTCTTCCACGATCTTCGTTCCTCCTGCCTGTCCTTTCCTCATTCATACAGAAAAAGTCACACGCCAGGAACACAACACAATGACGGAAAGTGCAGTGTGAGGTGTTGGGGGGGGACCAGAGAGGGGCTGGGCGGGGGGTGAAAAGGTCAATGGCGTGCTGCCTGCCCGCTCGTCCAGCTTTATCTGGTCTGCAGGATGAGCAGCGGACAAAACAAGCAGAGATTTCAGCTCCAGTCGAGTGGTTTGGCGTGCAGACATGCATGCGCTTGTTTCCCTCAAACTTGGCTCCCTCAGCCAAGGTCAGCAGGACGATTACAAGAAACCAAACTGTCAACAACCAGACCATAATAGCACCGTAATTCTAATAGTATTCAGTCACTGGAGAGATTTATTTCATTGCAGCGTAACCTAAAATTGATTGCAGAAAGCTCTGAGGTGCCTGTTCTTCAGCTCGGCTCCCCTGCTGTCACCAACATTTTTGGTTTCTTTATAGGTCTGTTATGCAACATCAGGGACATATGGTTCATTTTAAAGATATTTTTAGATGACCGTAACCTAAAAAAGTAAGAAAAATAAAAAAATCTTGTCTGGCAGCGGAGAGTAACGTACAAAATTGCAAACAGTACTGTATACAAAATTTTAAGCTTCATAGATACCACATGTGTAGGAAATGTAACAAGGGGGAAAAAAAGTTATGAAAGTTGCTTTTTGATGTGATGCAGTTCACCAACAAGACCCCTCTTCCCCCTTGTTCTACAAACATACTTAAAAGAGACTTTCTTCACTTTAGGACAAATACTTTATTACAAAACAGAGCATAAATTAAAAACATGTTGTCACTTTACTACATGAAGCTTGTATACAAAGGGAAATAATGAAGGGATGAAGGCTACTTTAAGGGATTGCACATGCTCATACTGAAATAAATCGACCCGTCCTATCTCAAACCCAAGCCTCAAGGTTACATTTCACTGTTGACATTTTGGGGGGAGGGGGGGAGGGTGTCACAAACCTTAAACATACTATTTTAGATTTGTAAAAGTAGGTTAATACAACACCACATCACCTACCTACACACAGCTGAGCTGAATCCTAACTGGGGGGAAGTGTGTGTGTGTGTGTGTGTGTGTGTGTGTAAGGGCGGGGGGGATCCACTGTGACATACACAAAAGAGTTGAAAAATTCCCTTTAAAGGATCCAAAAAAAGTCCGTGGATTTTCCCAGAATAGATTTGAGTGATAAAACCTATAGTAAAAACAGTTGAAAAGTACAAAAAACAAACAGTGTCCAATAAATTCTGTTCGATGCCGGGGTAGACTTTGTCCAAAATGATGCAAGAACGTTTGCAGGATTAAATGTGGAAAGCCTAAAAAGCATAAAAAGAAACCTGATCGAGTGAGTTTTGCACAAAGAGGCAGCTTTATGCTTCTCAAATATCCACAGCCACAGCTTGTCAGCATTTTATTGGTCCTACTTTTGTTAACAACATAAAATTCATTCCAAAGCCTTGAAATCATCATGGGTTTCATGCTCATGTAAGGTCTAATATCAAGCACACTTTGGTTTAGTTAGCTGTGCACAGTTAATCTGAATAACATTATTAAAACTCAAGCTAAAATGTCCATACAGAGAATCATTTTTTTTTCAGCTGTACTTTGTCCCACCTGGGAAGCAGCCTTTATAAACTATGACACAACAGGATATGGAAAGTTAAAATTCGAGTTAATAACAAGCGAAGTGTAAAAGAGTTACAGACAGTATTAGATTTCTGCCAGCCTTTACATAATGATGAATGTGCCAAATGGAAACAGACACCAACGGAAAATAACAACCTTTTCTGATTATGACATTTGTGAAAGTATGGTAGAACAAGAAACTACAGTATATAATAATCTACCATTAATGATCTTTGTGGTTTTAACTCTAATAAAACCTTTTTTTCCATATTGCAGCCTCACTAAGACCTGCTACAAGGTCACATCTGGCCTTCACACCTTGACTGCCTGCAGATGTGCATTTGACCTTCAAGAACTTGGTTTTTGTTCAAGACATCATAACAGGCACTTCTGCACTGTTAAGGACCATAAGAAAAACAACAACAACAACAACAAAAAAAGAGTAATAAGAAATGTCTCTGTGTTTTATTCTGACTGAACATGTCTTCAGGGATTGGCAGAATTTATTACTGTGTGTTCTGACAGGATCAGTGGGGGTGCCAAAGTCAGAAACAGTCTTTTAGTAAAACATTTAAGGAGGACATTGTATTTTTTTTTTATATTTTCCTCCCGAGCCATGCATGTTGTTTTATTTTGTCTATAAAAAGGCGAGCACAAAACATCAAAACAGACTTGTGAGCACATGGAGGGATGCATGAAAGACCAGGGTAAACAGCTTTGTCCTGAGTCTGGTCATGTGTCAGGCTGCTCAACCCTTCAGAGCACAGTAAGATAATGACTGGGGAACAGGTGCTTCCTCCACCGCTGTCTGGGGGCCCTTGCTGAGTTACGGTGCTCACTTCAAGTCTTGGTCTCACTTCTGCATTTGGTAAGCTAACATCAAACCACAAACTTTGTTCCCTTATTGACTACACACTAATTTAGAGCGAGGAGTAAATGTACGTCTGAGAACAAAGAGTATAAAACACAGAAAGATCTAATGAGTACATTACATTTGCTAAAATAAAATGCTTTTAGCACAAAACCTCCCAATAGATGTAAAAGAGGTGTAATGAATATACTGCTATGAGGTTTTCACATACTAACCAACTAGATTGTGACTATTTTAACACATGGAAAACAAGTCTTTAAGTCTTAACAGCTTAATAGACGTTCATAATTAATATTTTACCTCAATAAAATTTCTCATAGCAGGGCTGGAAGGGGCATGTAAAACTGGCCTTTGGTCTGAAGAGAAAATAATGAGCACACTGTACTGTATGCCAGTCTCTGAATCTCTGTAATATTAGGGGAATAGCAGCTTTGCAGTTGTCAAGAACATGTTTTAAAAAGACATAATATTTTCATTTTCTGAGAATATTTTCTATAAATTCACCTAAAAGTTTCTGTAATAGTGCAGTTACCGCATTTGTCCTCCTGCCTCTGAAAAACAAGGCTTTTCTCCCTGAACTGCATCCTTATATTACAGAGTTGTTAAAGTTGTACTAAGCTAGTCTCTGAGTTACTTTTATAGATGACTGAGTGTTTTCGTGTTTGTGGCTAAAAATCAGCCAGACAGAAAGCAGCGAAATAAGAAGTTTAAATGGAACAACACGCGTTAAAGTTTTCACCCCCTTGTGTTGTGATTGGCTGGTAAACTAGACACCTACCTCTCAAAAATGCTGTTTAAAAATGTCTTTGCTGAAAAACATGATCTCAAACTCTTCCAGAGAGCTGCCAGAAATGATTCACTGGTAAAAACATTTTTTTAACTAACCATTCTGAAAAGTATTTGGCAAAGTATAATTCTGTAGGTTTGTAGCAGATAACAAAATGTTGTTGTTTTTTAAATAATGAATGCTGTACAACCTTAATAAAATTATTTGGGTCTTAATGGTAGTACTTGCTAAAGGAACTTGCAAGGTAAGAAACTATTTGTTTGGGCAAAGAGAAAAATGGACTCTATACAATAAATAGGTATAGTTTTATTGTAAAAATATTCCATAGACATGTCACAAAAAGCCTCAACAGAATATGCAGCTTTTCAAATCCAAATAGACTAACAGAGGTAGATGAATGCCTTGGACAATCATCTTTAGAGCCAACATTATCACTCAGTATAATGGATAAAAAAAAATCAATGAATAACTGTAATGTAATGTATCACTGCACCAAATAAGTGGTCTGTCAGCGACTACAGTGGGGCCCAAAATCGTTTTCAATATTTTTCCACTTCTAATTTCAAACATCCCGCCCACATCAAGGCCAGTGTGCAACACAACAAACTTGACATCCAGCAGTATGAGTGGCTTCCCTTCTGAGTAGCTCTGCCATTTTACGTGGCTCAGTGCTTCAAAAGACGCTTCAATTTTTTCTGAGCTCTGCATAAATCCAACAGTGCTGCGATATTTTATTGATGTCATAAATTAGGGCAATCAAAAGACAATGCATTGAGGCAATGTCACCAGCTACTAGCCAGTGTTCGAAGCAACCAGAGCATGTTTTCTTTGATTTCCAGAGTTGATGTTTTGATACAGAGTAGACATGTCTGGAGTCAAGCAGCTCTTTGGATGGGAGGAAGGAAATATAAATGTAAACTATATATACATTAGAAACCTTGACCTACTATATATTTAGCACATGTTTACAACTAGTAGTGCTTTTTACCAAGCTGTGAGTGGTAATAATACTGATCAATTACCATCAATCTTTAACTTTTTTACTGTATATTTTATTCATATTTGTGATACCTATCCTGGTGTGATGATCAGAAAACAACACTTCTCACACTGCATATCCAACACAGAGCTACCAGAGCTGTTCAAAAAAGGTCTGCTACCACCAACATGGAATATATCTAATGAAACAACTACTGTCTTTACTTCAAATATTTAAAATTTTGATAAATATCCAATGGTACTGCTTAGGTTCTCCATTAGCTGGATTGACTTCTCATTTGATGAAAAAGCTTTCAGTGCAGCTTGTCCTACAGTTACATGGATCTCAAACAGCAGAGCATGTAAAGCAGACATGTTAAATGTGCATAAATTATATAGGTTGCAGCTGTTTTTGTTGAAAATCTAAGTGCTTTACATAATTTGCTGGATTCCTCTGCACAACTTACCAGAAGCTAAATTAAATGCCTGTCCTTTAATGTGACTATAGCAGATTTAGTATTGTACAACACTGAAAAGCAATCCATTCTGTAAAATGTAAATGGTCCAATCGAGTAACATTGTTTCTGTTAAATATTACAGGAGTGACGTGACACCTTCTCCCTCTGTTGATGTCATTTTATATAACGCAGTGCATGCTTAAAAGCAGCTTTAGTTTGTGTGTGTGCATTCTTTGGTCCACTGAAGCTTGATTTCATCCTGTGTATTCCCTGTTTCCCTGATTAGCCTTTAAAGCATGGAAATTCCTAACTGTTTGACAGCTCCAGCTTTGTTTCCTGATGTGTTTAGCTTCACTGGCAGAAAAACCATTGATTACTCATCTGTGGATCTTCCTGACAAACACATGATCCCATTCTCTCCATGGCTGGAATGGTTTTCTCCTTTGTGGAATGCACTGTTTAGTTTTTCTCTCATAGTTTTTACAAACATTATGGGACAGACGTGCTTGTGTGACACGTCAAGTTATGGTCACTTGAGTCAGCCTATAAAGGGAAACAATTAGGTTGCATTCCGTGGTTTGGCACAGAGCCTAAACCTGACTAAACAAGCTTCTGATTGTGAATGATCCATTTAAGCTTGGTCATAATTTGCTTATCCAATTTACTGAGAGAACAATGAGACATAAATGACTCCTTGTAACACACAGGCCAAGTCCTTTCCCATGACAGTGAGATTGGCCTTAACCTCTGAAGTATTTTTTTATTTTTAAACAAGATAATGTCATTAAGTTTCTCTTAATAATTCTATATTTGTACTTCTGCTGAATGCATGTATGCATATGAAGACATGACACCAGCAGGTCACACATTTTTTAAAGAACTCAAGCATCCTTCTAGGAAGTGAGAACAACGTTCCTCATTACAACTGGGATTTGGGGGAAAAGGGAGGAGTTCAAGAAGTCAAAGTTCTAGACAGGAGAGAGGACACAAATGTAAAACGACAAAGATATTTACAAGTGGTCAAGTCAGGTCACATTCCTTCAACAAAAAAGCTGGACCCTAACATAGATTTTCTAAACTTTGTGACAAAACATCTGAGGGGGGTCAGATGTTTGTTTTTGGGGCGGCTGTGGATCAGTGGTTGGAGCGCCGTCGCCCTCAAAATAAGAGAGTTGGAGGTTCGATTCCTGGCAGCAGTCACATGTCGAAGTGTCCCTGGGCAAGACACTGAACACCTTATTGCCTCCGATGTGCCCCATCGATGTATTAATGGAGTTAAAAGCACTTATTAGACTCTATAGAATGATTTATCAGATTAGCTTTGTTGAGATGTAGTAGAGTGCTGTATGAATGTGTGTGGATGAGTAAATGAGGGCACAGACTGTGTTGTAAAGCATTTTGAGTGGCCTGGTTGGCTAGAAAGGCGCTACATAAGTACAGTCCATTTAACATTTTTATCGCTGAGATGTCATCAGCTTTATGGTAAATTCATTTTATCCTTTTTTGCTCCGTAATACTTTGCAATGCAATGACTATAAATTTTAAAAGGTTCAATAAGTAAAACATGTTTATGTCTGTAAAAGTAAAAGAAGCAAATAGCAGAAATGAATAACTTCACTGAATGAATTAAAATTCCGTTAACTGTGACTCACAATGACTCATAAAACTGCAACCTGTTAAAGGTTCGGACAGGTGACCTGCAAACACTAACACCTAAAAAAATCCTTAATATTCAACAAATAAAAGATTTATATATCAACAAGCCTTTTGAATTTATTTCAGCTCCTGTTATCAGTCTCAAACTTCTGACCATGATGCTTAAAATAGCGTCCAAACCACACATCCCAAACTATTTTTAGGTAATTATGTGAAAATTGAACCTAACCAGTAAATATGTAAATTTACTCAAATTGTACCACATTATTGCCGTGCCACAAGAAGTAGAATGGTCGTTCATGTGTCAGTGTCGTGTTACACACACAGGAATTTGACCTCTAACAGTCCTTCTGGAGTGAGCACACATACAAAAAGGAAAGAAAATTCAACCTAGAGGTCAAGACTAGATTTTTCTAATCAGTTCCTTAAAAAAACTAAAATACTCTAAATTGAATTAAAGATAAATTCACACTGCATTGCTCGAAATAGAAATGACCCATCTCATGACGATTTCTATAATTTAAAAGTAAAATCCTATCATATTTGCAGGTAATCAATCCCCTAGATCGATTCATTAACTGATTGATGAATTGTTTCAGCACCAAATTACCTGCCACATCAAATCCACTTGACGCACTGTTTTAACTTCCAGCAGAGACATTGGTCTTATTACAGTAAACGCTGCCTTTGTCTCTGACACATGATCAAACAAGACCAATATGAGTGTATATCTTCAGAGACGTTTTGTTTTTCTGCCGGGAATTATGACTTCAGCGGAGACAGCAGGAATGAGCCTGTTGACAGAACGTTGTCTGCAGGGTACATGTAATGGACTGACCTTCATGTTCAACACTGAACTCTGTGGTGCTTTGGAATGTGTTTGACCTCTCGGGCGTAACTTTCAAGGCATCTATCTGTCTTCACCCAAGGCACACACATACACAAATCCAACTACAAGCCAAGCACTGACACAAACATATCATTTTCAGATGATAATCATTTCAATCTCAGGCTGCGGGATACATTTCATTCTCCAAATCAGTTTTTTTCATCTAAAATTATATTCCCCTGTCATGCAATGTGGTCAGGATTATCCTGATTTAGGGAGATAAGGTTTGCTGCATAAATGAATATTTTCCAACTGACAAAAGCTTAAACCTATATTGTAAACATAGAGCTTTAAAATGTTATTAAAAAACAAATTATGAAATGCAATTTTAATGTAAGTAGCAACTTTTTCTTCCAGTTTTACTGTTGTGTATCCACTGACAGGACTGAAACTATTAAAAACACTTAAAAAAACTGTAGTTTGTGTTTTGTTTCATGCTAACTGAATTTACCACCTGATTTTGTTTATAATAGTGACCTAAACAGCAGGTAGGAATTCTTTGGTTTGTTTTGAGAAAAGCAATCTGTGTTGGTGAAATAAATATTTTTACAAAAGCAACAAAATCCACAATTCCACTTGTAACAGCAGATAATTGTAGCTTTGTGGTGAAGTGGTTGTTTTCCAATCAAAAACAAATCATCAAACCCTTGTCTCCAATACGGTTATTATATGAGTGAGAGTAAAAAACACCATGTAATAGATAGATCTGAATGAGTGGGAATGAATATATTGAATTTATAATACCAAAGTTCTTTGCAGGAAAGGTTAAAAAGGCACTCTGAAAGTGTTTGTCATTCAGTGCTTGTTGACATGAAATTCCAAGGCCAGAAAATATAATTTATTTCATTTGTTTTGTAAATCCAATAATTTCCCCAAGAATTTTTGTGTTCAGTGAAAAACAAAATTAGCAAACTGAAGCTTATCTGAACTGAAAGGCAAGTTATTAATCACTGGCCAGGTCAAACCAAAAGCACCTTTAACAAATATCAAACAGTTGGGGAAAAACTAACATCAGAACACCGAAGGATGTAGCAAGAACAAAAATCCTAACTTACCCTCCTCAACTTGTGTCATCCAGTACACACGTAGTGGATGGATTCAGCTAAATCTATTAAACATTAGAAGTTACAAAGGACTAGAATAGGACCTGTTTTAAATTCCTTACTATGAATAAAAACTGTAATGAAACAAGTTTTAAACAAGTTTAGACCAGAAACTGGACTGATGTGTTTTCAAATTTCTTAAAATAAGATTTCATTCAAAAGATATTAACAATTAAAACAGCTCAAATTCATTTCCTGGCAAGAATTTAATGTAAAAGCCAACTCAGCAACATTGGATGTTTTAGGATTTAGAAACACTTGGATCAGATGTTGCAGACAAATTAACTGGAACTAAGAAATGACTGTATTATAGTAGACTAAACCAATAAATGAACACAGCCCATTTAGCATGACGAGAACATGAAAGCAGCAGAGAGACAAGGCAACACAAACAAACTGTCAACAAGCAGCGGATGTTATGAACGTTCACATACGTCACATATTAAACAAAAGGTGCTTCTAATTAAACAAGTAAACAGGGCAAATAAACAGCGTGAAATAAAAGTGATTCCAGGAATTCTGCAGCGTTTGTGTCATGTGGCACTTTTTTTTTTTTTTCATCGTTCATGTGATTTAATTCTCCAAATATGAGCTACATTTTTTCATTAGTTTTTTATTAACACAACCCTGAAGCATCAAAGAGCAATTAAGTTTTAAAAAGAAAAACCTCCAAACCTGAGGAGTGGATATCAAAGCTTTGATTTATAGCCACAATATTAATTTACTTTAACGAACGAAAAAGTGAAACGACAGTGGGGCAACACCCAGACAGCTTTAAATAGCATCATATTTGTACTTTTACCACCATAGGTTTGAGAGTTAAATACTGATGTTCTCTCTACATCACCCCACCCAGACAAAGACGAGAACAACAAAAACATTACTTTATCAAGGCAATGGCCTTAAAACGTACACAACTAAAAAAGAAACAGCTGCAACAGGGCATAACAATGTTACAAATCCTTTTAGATTTAAAAATAACTTCATGTTATAACAACAAAATGACAATGATTAGAAATAGACCACTTAATTAGACAAAAACTTTTTATTGTCCAATATTGGCTACTTTTTTTTTTTTTTTAAAAAAAAGGCCGAATAATTAAACAATTACCAAGTAGGAAAATAAAGCTGCAGCAGCAGCTGCTACAACAAGCTCACTGTAGCCCATAATTTAGTTTTTTTTTAAGCAGGAATGCTCTTCTAGATATTAGTGATCAAGTTCTTTGTATATCAGCCATAGACTGCCCTGATTTCTAAACATCGGCAGCAGAAAACCAAACCTCACATCTGTCGACCTACAACCCAAATCCGCTGCAAAAATGACTGAAGTCAGTAAACTTAAAACGTGTTGTGTGCCTCCTAACTGTGCAAACAAATTCAGTACTCATTACGTCAAAATAGGCCAATATATATACAGAAAAATATGTAAAAAGTTTGCACAGTATCAACATAGCAAAAGACTGCTAGGACTGCAATAAAGGCTAATAGATTACAAGTGCCTTGCATCTAAGCTCTGCAGGGCTAATCTCATGGACTCTAATGGTCTTGATGCCCACATACATTTTAGATGATAGAAGCTAAAGCACACAGAGTGCTGAGAGCATCATGATGCCAGAACAGAAAGAGAGAAGTGAGGAAAATGTGGGTTTATCACAACTGATTTAGTTATCCCAGCATTCAACAGCCTAACCGTTGCATGTTTATCTAATATCAGAAAGCCAGAGTAACAATTAACTCAAAAAGTGACAAATATGATCATTCTTATTTCATGTAGCCAGTATAATTACCTATTTTAGTAAAGTCTTTTTCAATGTTGAAAAAGCACATTTTTTTCTGCTTTTGTCCGCTACACCACGTGAATTAAACTCAAAGAGATTCTGAGATTAAAGATGAGAGAAAACAGAAGGAGAATGCCATTGTGAGGTTAGTACCTTTCTCCAATTGTACTGACTGTTGTAAAATACCAGCAGGTAATGACTAATACATCTCACTGAGCAGGTAACTTTTTTTAATATTTGATGGAATTTGCAGATTAAAAACATCCTACATGACCCCACCATGGAATGGGTTTCAGATCCATTTACAGTTCGCAACAAGCGCCCGCCTTGATGCGAGCGAGCGACCTGACACAAATTTACTAGGTGTACAAAGTACTGACCTCCATCTACAGGCCGGGCTCATCAGGAACAGATGAGGATTTGAGCTGGTTCCTATCATCACTTGCCTGAAAAGATTAGAAACACATTTTTCCGAGCTCAAGTTGTAAACGCTTTTTCTTGGTGCATTCCTCATCTGTGGTTATTTAGTTCGCTGGGGGCCTGTTGTGACCGCAAAATGCTTTTCGTGCTCAGCTTGATCAACTGTTTTCTACAGATGTGTTTGTAGAGGGAGTCATTTTCTTTTTCATGGAGAGGAGAAAATCTGCAAATAATAATGGCTTACATACCAACCCCAAACAGAGCCAAAATGCAAATTGCTAAGTGGGTCTGTTAAACACTATGGTGTATCATCATTAAAGCTTCAAAGGTGGAATTTCAGTCATTTGGCATTTAACCAAATTTTGTCACAAATCACAAAGTAGGAAAGCAAATTTCTGAATCAACCTCATTTTTCCTGACCTTGCTTATTTCTGTGAGTTCATTTTCATAAAGAAAATGAAGATTCAGCAAAAGAAACTCGTGACATGTTCAATAGGTTAGAATATTATTGCACTTAGAAGCATATCAGAGCAAACAGGTTTCAACAAGTTTGGATTTTAATGTCAAAAGTCCTCCTTTTGATTGTCTTTGACTTTAGTTGTTGGTTGTTGTCTAAGAAGAGGCACATTGATGAGACATCTTTACAAACCCCACACCTATCTAAAATTGTGTGCAATCCTCCACAATGACATCTGGAAACACTAAGCTAACTGATTTGGCTAATCTTGTTGCACTGTTTCTATATTTAGAGATAAATCATAACAAAATACTTCAGAAATGATGCTAAATGAACGGCGCCACCCTGATTCATCCCTCCGTCAATTAAAAGATAAATAGTTTCAGTCTCATTTTCAAAATATGCCGCTTCCAAAAATAACTGCACAGAACATTCCTCAATTATCACATTTTTATCACTTTACTTGTCACTTATATTGTTCATCAACTCTGAGGAGAGCTGTTTTGTAATATGACACACTGCTGGTTGTCTCCAAGCACACACACACACACACCCAGACATTCTTATTAACCACCAGCAGAGTTAAGTAGGTTATAGAGGAAGATGCCTGCATACCATTCAAACCACTAATTCACAAAATGTTCATTTAGGTCAAAATAACAGCCTTATTTGTTCAGAACTAACCTATAAATACCACTGCTTAAACAAGAAATAACTACTTTTTAACCACACAAAGCCAAAATCTTTACCTGCAGCTAAAATGTTGTAAACATTATTATAAATATGAACTATTATGATTGTGATATCATAAAAAAATGACAAAAAAAATTACACATTAATTGAGCTTCCCTAACACACATACAAGCCTGAAATGCCATCAGGTCATTAAGAACCCCCTGCTGTTTTTATTGTTTTTTTTTTTCAAAAATAAAAACAACAATAAATTTAAATTAGAGTCAACATCATAAAAGTTTCCAAGTCTGCTGCATCTGGTGCTCAGACCTGACCTAGTCAAACCCAATAGGGGTGGGGATTAGAACCTACTTTTTGATGCATCATGAGAATGACGTGAACAATTTTGAATCGACTTTAAAATGTCAAAAATCTATTATCTATTATATGATGTTAATAACGTCATGTCAGGGAACACAAAAGGTGGACTAAAGAAGTACATAAGGGCAGCCCCCGGACCGTAAATCTTGAGCACATAAATGAGCCACGAGATTGAGATGGATGACCAAGACATGCGAACGACACCTTCCACATTGAAAGCCAGTGTTTGGAAAAAGTTCGGCTTTTATGAAGTTACAGAGGAAAATTACCGTGTTCACATTTCTACCTGAAGGAGGAAAAAAAAACAGCCGGTGGTAACAGCCATCTTCCACCCCCAAAAAACATGAACACATTCTTCTTATTCTGTAAAGTTACAACCCTTTATGTTCAAGCCTTTTGTTGTTTTTTAAAGCAAAAGCTATAAATAATTGTGTTGCATCTCTAAGAAATGAAGGTTAAAAACCTTTTAGACTCTCTTTCTGACCTTTAACTTTCTGATTTCAGTTACTAACCACGCTGATCAAAGCTATTCTAGATTTAAGAAAAAATATATTATTTGTATGAAAGCAAAGTCTGGTGACACTGAAAGCATTTTTAAAGCACACCAGAGTGACTATGTTGAAACCAAGTCAGTTTGTTAACGTCTTCCTTACAAATTGCCAAACCACTCTGCTTAGTCACTAAAAGTTTTATCAGTGAGTCTAAATGAACAAAAACAGATCTAACAGAGGCACTAATGTCCTGGGCAGTACGGTCCTGTTAACTGCTAATGTTGCCCTTGGGACTGACAGTTTTTCTCACTCATGATAAGAAAATATTTCATTATCTATTGGATTGTCCATGTAAGGATAACAGACCTCCTGTCAAAGACCCCTTGTAGTTACCAAGCAGAAAAGGAGGCGGCAAACTAAGAGAGGCAACGATTACTTCAACATTGCTTAAGAAGATGATGGAAAATCACAGGAATGAAAGCCTGATGGGGAGCTGGTCGTGATGTAGGAAAAGAATGTGAAGAAAGAGGTTCTTTAATTAGTGAAAAAAAAAACCCTAATTGAAGGGAATTTACCTTTACTGGAAATGTCAGTATCTACAGCCGAAACTCTAAAAGCCAAATGTGGTTAGTTTGTAATCCAAATGGTGGTGTAAAAAACAGAAAAGAAGTAGAAGTATGTTTTTCAGAGAGAGATATATTCATTCAGTATTTTCATTTGTTTTACCAAAAATAATCTTCTGTATTCCTGTTGCACCAAAGGAGAACCCAAAGAACTCTGTTCAGTTAGGAGTTTTTTTTTTTGATTTTTTGGGAGGTTACAAGAATGTAATTTACTCACCATTTCCACCCCCTGTGGAAAGGCTGTCTCCTCCCAGTCTTTCTTGGGGAACCGCTGAATGATCTTTCCACATCCTTCTCCTTCTCCTGAAATAAAAAATAAACAAATACCAGTAAGTAGAAGTAACTAACCAGATAATGCCATTAATGCCAACATCTGAAAACACTAAGCTAAAAATGACAAATTCTAAAGGCAGGGAAAATTGTGTGTGTGTGTGTTTGTTCTTGTTTTTTTTTTAAACATTTTCACTTTACAATAAAAATACACTACACATTAAATAATTTATTTCCCATAACTTTATGGGTTTAATTCCTCAAGTCAAAACTATCCTTTTTCATGCACTTTGTTTTTCTCTTCACATTTTTATTTGGTTTGCTTAGGTAGATATAAACATATAGTGAATTAATATTTAAAATTTGTTGGCTTTTAGGCCTTTTAGCCGAGTCAAAAATATCAACCAATATTTCTAAAGAAACATAAAAAAGGCTCCTCAGTGATCTAATTATGTCTGTAAATTATACAAAATTTCAAAAGAAATGTTGTCCAATGACAGAGACATGCAGCTAATATAAAACACATGATGAGAGACAATACAAACACACAAAAATGAGAAAAAATGTTTTCATTCCTCACCGTTCAGTCAATGATCCAACACTGACCTCCACTAAAACCAAAACTGACACTATAATAAAAATACAGTTAAACTATTTTTATATCTGTACTTTGTTTCATTAACACCAAGTCATACAGTCCTTATCATTTTTAAAATGTGCAACCATTTCTGCTCGAGTCTACATGCAACACACTCAAACAAACCCTGAATTAATCTTCAACACAAACTGCTGAGAGGCAAACACTCTGAAAGTATTAAAAAACTAAACTGCAAACCAAAACAGAAACATTCAACTCTTCTTTTTTTTTCCAGTTTGTCTTACTGCAAAGTCTAATGTTGGCCACATCACGTCTTCAGTAAACAGTGTAACAAACATACAACACTGAGAGAAACTGATGGAGTCCAATCCTCAGCAGGTGAAATGAACTTCATAACTTCACAGATCTCGAGGGCTAAAACTCAAATGAACTCCTAATAGGTTCCCAAAGGGCACCATATGGTTGGGGCTCGCAAAACCTTTAAACGTAAATTACAAGCAATAGTTCATGTCAACATATGTATTTATGACTTGATGTATAACCGCAACGTTCTTATTTAGCAATCTCCACAGCTTATAAAAAGGAAATGTTATCCAATTAGGGAAAAATGTCCTTCATTTACCATCCAAAAACAGCTTGATAGGGTCTGTTTCACAATATGTACTTTGTCACAGTATATTATCAAAGCCAGTGACTTCACCCTAATGTTATTCTAAACTTTTACTCTCTCTTTGACATGCAGGACACACTTTCTTCTTACCAGACAGAGAAAAAAACTGTCTAACAAGACGAGAGAAATTGCACACAAGTTACTTATGTCTGAAATTATTTACTGAAACTGATACTGATAAAAGAAAGAAATCCCAGTTCCAAGTATTGAGCAAAACATGTCATTTGATGTCATATTTTTAATTCCTCTTATTTTAAACAAGCAAGCAAAAATAATCTGAATTTACTTTGATAAACAAAAAGTTACTAGTAAACAAACAAGTCTACAACATAGAATTTACTTATTTAAAACATTATGTAAACATTCTTTAATCATAATATCAATGAAACCATGACACAAAGATGCCACATGGGACTTTAAACTTTTATATCCTAAAACCTTTGCTCAGACATACAAGGATTGTACTGGACTTTAAAAAATATTGCATAACTGGCAATATACGGTTAAATGGCAAACATTTCTCAAAAAGTAAAGCCTTACTAGTAATCTGACCTTACAAACCACACGTAGAAATTAAAAGTCAGAAAGGGAAGCTTTCATTTATCATCATTATGCCTTTTTAAGTGATTTTTTTTAAATAAAGATCAGGAGTTCTGCTGCACCAGGGGCAGCCAAGTTACTGTAACATAGTGACTTAATTTACAACACTTATCAACAAACACTATGTGTCACAGAGGACAAACTGTGTGCCCTCTAAATGTTTATAAAGAACAAGGATAGTTAATTTTTTTAATGCCACAAAGGCTTTCACAATATTAGACTTGTTGCAACTTGGTTGCCTGTCAGTGCTGCTTGTTTTCAGCTTCCGTTTCACTCCTTTATCAGTGGGATTTAGGTAGAGTTTAGATTATTCTGGTGGCTTCAGGTATTTTCAACAGTCTCAGCTCAACAGAAGCCATGACCCAGCAAACTCCAAAGCATCTACAGCACAAACTGAATGGAGGTTAAACACGATGCACAAGGCAGAGTTGTTTCAACAAACAGGAAAATGAACAGCTACACCTCATCAGACTGACACAAGGTCCTCGGGCTGTAGCCATCCGGCACCTCGAGCCTGCTGTCAACAAGTCCTTGAAACCTGGACCTCCCCAGTGGAGAGCGACCAATTAATCACGACGAGGCCCCAAGGACTGAGTGAAGATGTGTCTTGGTTCACGAGTGTAGACTATCCAAAAGTTTGGGGCAGTTTAAATATTTAGATTTATACAGAAATGTAGACCCACAAACATTAAAAATCTATCTTAAGCAATCACAAAGGATCAAGAGACCAACAGCAGATGCTGAGAGCAAATTTACCAAAGATTTGAAAACATCATCACCTTACAACTAAAAATATATGCACGTACAACTTCTGCACCTTTGTTTGTGTACACCTGTATGTTGAAGCAGAACATGCCCGGACACAGCATGGTGCTAACAAGACACCAGTCTGTCTGACCATTACATGTTTTTAGGTCTTTACAGCTCTTCTAATTGAAATCACATGCACTGAGTGGTCCAAGTTCTAATTTTCAACTGCAGATGAAAAAAAAAAATGACAGCATTCCTCACATTCCACAAGGCTGCTCTCTTGTATTAAAACAAGCCGCACTTTCAAACTCTACCCCCCCTGGTAACTATAAAGAACCCCATAAGAGCGGATAATAGAACCCAGGCCTGAAAAGGAGCATGCTAATTTGCACATCCGCCTGCACGACACGAGGTAGATAAAGTCCAAAATCAAGTTCATTTATTACTCTTTTTTTTTTTTTGGCCGAAGACATTGAAACAACAAGAACCAAACTCACTCAAGGCCACAGCACGACTGTGAAAGTTTGAACGCAGGGCTCATTTCCACTTTGATATAGAATTAGTGTGTGTGGAAGAGCTGAACATTAAAAAACAGAAATCACATTAAAAAGGTGCAGTTTTCTGATAACGTTAGCATATTTTCTGGAAACAGTAAGTATGACCATCAATGACGTTACACATTTCATTATAAAAACTGTGCCACAGTTATGTAAGCTTGAATGCAGGTCACTTTCTTACACACAAATGAGCACAAAATGTTGCAAGCACAGAATAAGGAAAAAGAATTTACAAGTGTTCATGAGAACTCGTAAACTAACAATGGGCTCACAAAAACTTTGCAAGTGTGAAAGAATAAATTTAAAGATATCTGAACTGCATTTTTGTGGTTTTTGACATTTACTTTATATTTCCCAAAGGATACGTTTTAGTGTAAAAAGGATTTACTTTACAGAAGATGAAAGCATGTGGAGGAAAATCAGGCTAAGTCCCAACGGACTCCTTACCCCTACATTTTGCTCGTTCACAATGACTGGTGAGAGTGTCCCACTTCTTTTTGTGATGTAGAAGAAAGGTCAAAAAGTAGGACTATCTGGTATAAGTCTATAGCAGTTAGATGGTTGCAGAACATACTTTATATGAGCATATTGATGACGTGTCTGTGTAAAGGTACATCAGCTTTTTGAACAGGTGTCCCATTTTGGAAAGTTTAATTTTCATCACTACTTCTTGTGACTCTAAAGTAAGGGCTCAGGGGTCGGAGTTGCAGTCGAGGTAACACAAGGAAATGAGATTTGGTTTAAAACAAAGTGTTATACAAATAGAATCACATATAACAATCACTAACAGGTGATTAACAGTGATTATTTGACTACAATATAATTTTGATTTGAAACCTTAAGTCCAAGTGGAAGCAGAGAGGTGTACTTCTAGTACAACACATTTATTGTTTTTTGGGGGGATTTTTTTAATGCTGTGCCAATGACTTACCACTGCATATAATAATGTTATTTCATAGACAAATTAATAAGCCAAAGCTGTTAATTAATATTAGGAGTTTTAAAAGAGACTTCTTATAATTAAATCTCTCTTTCTCAGCAGTCCTAGTGGGACTTGAGCCATTACTGCAAGTCAGTGCACTCCGCCAAACTCCTCTGCTCACACACATATCTCTGACTTTGACTGAATGAACCTAATAATTTATTTCTGAATTGTGTGACTTAGCATATTCTCAATACGAAGCTGAAACCGACAGGGGGGGAAATTTATTCGTCTTTTGTTGATTAGGGCAGATGTTTCTCCTCCTGGAAAAACCAAAGTTCAATTTGTCTTCCTGATTTATCTTGCTGCTGTTACTGTTGATTAAATCAGACAAAGCTTTTCTTCTCTATATGTGGAGAAGCCACCAGTGGACCCTGCCAGTTTACATAACGCACACGTCACCAACTAGCCTGTTTTTGGCCCAGTTTTGCACACAGGTGGACTGCGTTCTGGAAAGATTTTCACAGGTTTCGACTTTACTCTTCACAATATCAAGACCTGAGCATAAAGACAAAAGTCACATAAAATGATATTTACATTAACTTACTATTGGAACGGAAGTAATGACTAGCTGTGCTTAAGATTTGTTGGTCTCGCTGGATCTGAGAGGACTTGGGTTGGATGTAGGAGCTCCAGATGTGGATCAAACATGCATCACAGAAAAAAAACCCACTACATTATCCAAACAGTCTCTGCAGATAGAGCAGTTGGATGACTCAGTTAGTCTGTCAGAATGTGAACACTATTTAAGATCATTACTAAAGCACAGTTTGACCTTCAGCGTAAAGATCATCAGGAAACTAAACTGTTCCGAGTGTCCTCTGAAGGTGATATGCAAAGGATGATATAGTTTGTAGTTTGCATGGCAAAAGGGTACCAGAGATTAACTAACTGATGATGTCACAAGCATCAGATTCGTGAAGCTTTACAGACTCAGAAGAACAAGAGACACTTCCATCAAGTTAAAACATAGGAATAAAGGAAAAATATTCCATTCATACGACATGTAGTTTAGCTTAGTTCCGGTATTTACTGATAAACAAAACCATGCTGCTAACCACAGATTTAACCACTTTCATCTCCGAAAAACAAAAAAATATATAAACTGTGAAGATCACTAGTGATCAACATCATAGTTATTGTTCAGTCAGGCAGTGAGATAAAGGTGAACTTACAGTAACAGTTCCCAAGAGACATGACTCTTTTTCTCAGCTTTTAGCAAGCATTGAAGTAGAGTTCATTCTACTTACATCTGTTAATACACGGCAATTAATTTTATTTATCATTCATACAATTTCAGCTCATTGAGATTCCTTATTGACATTGTTATCAGGATCTAGATAGTGTAGCCAAAGTCACTAAAACCCATTGAAACAATGAAAAGGTCAGATTGTTTGAGTGAAAGCAATGACGTAAAGCTTTACAATACTTTCCGTTCAACACCTTTTCAGCCATCTTCCATTTAGTCCTAACATGGTGAGACAAAAATGTTTCCTGCCATGAACTTTAACAGCATTTGCATTACCACAAAAGGCCCAATGCTCTGACTGTATATCACCTTATCAACAGATGTAAATATAATTACATAAGCCTGTGGAATTTCCCTTCATATCAGGTTTTATTTTAAACAAAGAAGAAGGAACTCTACCATTGTGATCAAGGCGATGTTTGTCTAATTGACTGAATTCAAACACAAAGATGGCAAATGTAAAGCTAAAACCAAAACATTTGACAGAGGCAGTTATTCTAAAATGTGAAAAAGGAGTGAAACACAACAGGCATAATGTCAAACAACTGGTAAACAGGGACAGCCACATTTAGTGGTTAAATATTCTCAGAATCGACCAATTTATGGTTAAAAGAAAAATGAGACAAGTCAAAGTGTAAGTTGATGTTTGTAACTCTTATTCATAATAATGCTAATTAAATTTTGAAAGCTTGTACTTTCTTTCCCCTCTTTGGGTTTAAAAACATTTTAGTCAGTGAGCACTCAGATTTGTAATAAAAAAAAAATGTATGTCACTTCTGGAGTACAAAGCAGAATTCCAAACTCATCATCTTTTCCTCTTCCCATCTTTAAATTCAAATCATGTTGCATGCTTTGTGTGTTGGAAATGGTTAGCCCAGATTTTAATTGATATTGCCTTTGTTGTTTGCTACAAACTGCAAATCATTATATTGTGTCTGGGTTTTACACTGCAACTAGATTCTTCTTTAATTTCTATGCCTTTTAATTAAACCAGAGGCCACAATTACTGGAAACAGACAGAACAAAAATAAGCAGTTAATGATGTGTAAATTGAATGAGTGGTGAAGCCTAAGATTTATTGTTCCAATATATGAAGGAGAAATGAAAAGGTTGAAGTCTTTCCAAAGTTTATTCTTGTCAGCATTTAGTATTATTATTATTACTGTCTTGTGGTCACATTTCCTGCTAAATCAAGCCGATGGCACAGCAATGAGCTGCTAATCTAAACTATGCATGCAGCTGAAATAGAAGAACTGTTGTAGTTAATCACAACTTTGTCAGGCATTTCAACATTTCTTGTTCTCTTGGCCGCTGAGCAAAGTGTAGTCAAGTCCACCACCAATTGCATTTTATGGTCTCACTAACCACCCCTGAATAAAATATTTAGTGGAAAAAAAAAAAAAAATCTGAAGCTTCCAAGGCAGGAACATTTCACAAAATATAGCTGAGGTTTGTCTAAAAAGTCTAAAAAGACTTGGTTCTTAATTAGAAACAGAGTCAATAAAGCGCCCTGAAAATGAGTCAGTTAGTTGCCAATTAGCTCTCCAAGAAAGTGCCAGCAACAAATCTTCAAGTTTTGACTCAAGTTTAAATCACTTGAACGCCAGCTACAATTTTAAATGCGTTTGGGACTGTTTATATAAAGAAAAGAAGCTACACAACTTGACTAAACGGACTATTCAAAAACATCAACATCAGATACATGGCATTAACTGGTGTCTAAACTGCACATAAAACAAATAAATAAAAATTAACATTTCCAGATGTCGAAAGAACTAAAAGAAAAGTGTTTTTAACATTTATTTTTGAAGTGAAGTACTTATGAGCAGTTAGTGTCTTATTAGCAGTAGAGACAGCTGTCAATACAATCCCAGTTTATGCAAAGACTAATTTAATTTTTACACCATGTCACTTTTTTATGAGGCAGCTGTTCTTTTTTTCTGAGCATAACTGTGTGCACAGCGACTTCTGAACTTATCCTCCTGTTGATCAGCTGAGTCTGCCAAGAGTTACGTCTTTCTAACCAACAGTTCTTCTTTTGTATAAGCTTGTTCAAAGATACGCTCTTACCCCCATTACCCCTACAATGCATAACATCTTATCATTTGATTTTACTGTCTATAGTTGTTTGTTCTCAGGATGTTTGGTTGAGAAAAGAAATAATAATGTAAACAACTTTCTCATGCAGAAGTTATGATCTGTTGCAAGCTGTTCAAACGTTTTGAGTAAAAGCTGTTTTAGATGGGTGTAATTCACTGTTAAATAAACACTTTTCTGATTATTAATTAGCTGAGAGATTAATGATATCTGGTGTCTACTGCAGGTAAGGCACTGACTGCTCATAACTACTCCACACAACCCTGCTTCAAAAACTACCTATGCCTTTAAGCGAGTGAACCCACAAAATGTTTACTTCATTTAACCAAACTTGGACAAGTGATGTGTTGTTTTGGTCATCACCTTAGCTCAATAAAACAGCCAGAAAATAAACCATTGAAATGGTTATCGGAGCTTAATACTCTCTTGAGATGTATTTTGTTTTCCAAGCTTAAATTAAGAAGCATTAACTTATCGAAGAAAAATCAATTTTATGGTGCAATCAGAAAATGGTGCAATAAAAAGTACATTATTTACTGCAGTCTGTGCAGTGCAGATAAACTAAAGGGCAGAAATCATCAGACCATTATTTTACGTCAGAGAAATCCAGCCCGAAGCCAATGAACTGCAAGTCAAAACACTTCAAGTAATAAAAAAGTTCTGGTGTATGAAACTATGGACCCCCACCAGTGGAGATCAACACGAGCTTGAAAACCACTTAATGGCTCACAATGAAATTGAAGAAATAGCCTGAAGATGAAGTTAGGCCTACAAGTTTAAAGAGTCTGACACTGGGAAAAAAAAAAAAAAAAACCACAGAAGCACTCGCTTAATTATGTTTTTGTAGTGTTTGCAACAAGATGAAATATTGTGAGCAAGCGAGCAAAGGAAGCAGGCTAAAACACAAACCATGAACTTTCTGTTGAAGAAAAGGTCGTGTTACTGCCAAAGATCTTTCCTTGTGGGTGTGCCAAGACAGCCAGCAGAAAAAAACAAAACAAACAAACACTCTTTGAGAAGTTTTAACAAAAAGGCGATTCATAAAAGGTATGGCATGCAAAACTTGGAATGAACTTATCCTTTGTATAACAATTATAAGAGTGTTCAAAAGGCACTCATTAATTAACAACCCCACGGTCTGACATAATCAGGCTTCATTACAACACACTGATATAATGTAGCTGCAGATGGAAGTGTTTTGCCTTTTCGAAGGCCTATTTTATTATTATTTTGCAAGACTTGTTCTGTGATATATAAGCAGATCCCCAAATCTAGACCAGAAGATCCGGGCCATAAAGTCACACATAGCAAAAATTGTGCACAACGTCTGGAAAACTCATTCCAAACGCCGCTTGATTCAACCAAATGTGATAACATCTATTAAATAAACTCTGCAATAAAAGCAGCTGGTCAGATTTTTTTTTTTTTTTGTTATTATTTTTTAACTTGGAAAACTGCTATTTCTAATGAGAAGCATGCCAGAACTGTAAATGCGGCTGTGAAACAGCACCCTACAGCAAAATGGGAAGTGCAGCACAGCATGTGGGTTCGGTGCAGAGTCCATCAGTCAGCGTCGCTGTTTTCACATTCCAACATTGTTCGTGAACATAATTCCAAGTTTTATGGTTTGTGGATCATGACATTGGCCCCCTGGGAAGCGGACTGTTCTGATTTCATGCTGAGGAATCTACCTCGCAGGTCATGCTGCCTGTTAACAGGCTCACCTCTGCATTTCAGTTTCACATATTTGAAGCCTTTAAATAACAAACTGTTTAAGCAATATGTTTAACCCCCAACAATAAACTATAAATCTGAGACACAGTTCCCTCCCCGCTAATACTTTTATGTGTGTTTTAAATCACTTCAGCCTGGTCCACCTCACTTAAAAATACTCACTGCAATGTCATAAAGATCATAGAAAATAAATTAAAAAATCATGAAGGAAAAATCTGCACATTTTTTTGCTCATGTTGATGGTTAATGTGTCCTCAAAGTAAAAACTGGTAAACCAACTACCAGGTGCACCTAGAATTATGTTGTTTTTTTTTACTTCTACAAATAAAACTGATATTTACTGTCATCTCCCATAATTTTATAGCAGATCCAGTTTTATTTCCACCTAAATGTCTTCTCCTAGATTCCACGCTTGTCAGATTTACCTGCAGAGGCTACAGCCGAATGTTGATCAATCACGTGACTCAAGCTTCCACATGGTTTCCTGCTAATTTAGCCAAGTGCTTTGTTTACATTGAGTGCGTACCTGCATTTCAGAAGATCAATACATTTAGAAAACCCCTGCAGTAAACTCTTTCAAACTGCACCATTTGATATACTTCAGGATTGTTTTGTTTTATAGTTTAAAATGAGTAGTTTCAATTATAGCGCATATGATTTTTTTAATTTTAAACAGGTTACTGGTGTTCTCACAATAAAATTTCACAAATGTTAAATCCCCTAGGGACACAAAAACAAACGCAAAAACAATCAATGAAAATGGGTCAAGCAATTTCAGGGAAATCCAGACAGAACTGGATTAGAAACAATTCTACACAGCAGTTAATACAACCATACTTTAATTTAGTGACTCCCCTCACAAATTCAAATCAAATTTCCTGCTTTATTCTTGCTTCCACGGCATCTTCTGACACCTGGAGGGAAGCCTCCTCATCACAGAAAGTGTGAACCGTTTCTTCAGACCGTGGAGACAGGGAACAGATTGCACGCTTAGCGTTATTTCCAACTGATCCATCCATAGTAATCTAACAATGAGAAGTGGGTCAGGCCACTGGAGCAAGAGCCAGAACAGAGCAGGAGGCTCAAGAGATGAGCCACGTAGGGATTCCTGGTTTGAGTTAACAAGCAAGACAGAGGTCTAGACAACCGACTGTGAATGACTAGGACTTGCACGACTTCATGCATGACATGTTTGCAGATATGCAGGCAGCTCATAGCAACCACTAATGCACTTAGCTTCAACAAAATATAATAACATCAAACAGATACCGTCCCAATAAGGCAGTTGTTTCCATCCTGCTGAGAGGCTTTGATTCAGACGAGACATAAGCCTGTCACGGCACTGTAATCAGCCACACTCTGTGATGACAGTACTTTATAAATTCCTTCACAGGCATCTCCATCATCTGGAGAGAAAATAATCAATAGCCCTGTCTAATCTATAGCCAGTCTGAATGTGAATCTATTAAGAGTTTTCTGGGGATGCCAGGAACATTTCATTCTTGGAGCACAAAATATTAATTTGTCAGCTGGTGCTGGGCTGATGATAGACACTGTTTACGTATTGTGCTTAGTATTTTATAGAGAATACGATGATTTAGCTGCTCTGGCTCTTCTTTGACATGCATGATGTTGGATGGATGTCGCAAAAAGAGGCTAGGACCTTTAATACGGTCTCTTGCAGCAAACCAGCTGAATATTTTTATCACCCACTGCTGAAAGGCAAGGGAGGGCAGTAAATACTTTAGCCTGTGTCTGTGCCTTTCTTTTATCGAAATAGCTCATGAACCCCTGGACAGATTTTAATGTAATCTGCAGAAAGTAATCATTGGGTGTACATTTACAACTGATTGACTTTTGGGGTCAACCCGATTCAAGATGGCCACCACAGCTAATCAAAATGGCTGAAACAAAATCAATTTCACAGGCATTGATCTTAGATTTGATGAGGTAGTAGCTGAGAAGTTTTCACACTACATTATTTGAGCGTTTTTATTTTTCGACATTGCATGAGATTCTGCTAACTTTATTTTCAAGGTTTGACCAAAACATCTACAACTCTCATTTCTCAATATGAGACAATAAAACAAAGGACACCAGGCGATATGCATTCCTCCAAGGCATCCTGGGCCTTTAATTTGTTGCATTTATTTATTTGTCTTTTCTAGAAGGATGTTAGAGATGCAGCTGCCAGGAAAAAGACAAAGAGGAGATATATGGATGCAGTTAGAGAGGACATGGAGGTAGTTAGAGAGAGGACAGAGGACGCAGAAGACGGAGTTAGATGGAGGGGGATGACTCGATGTGGCGACCCCTGAAAAGGGAACAGCCAAAAGAAGAAGAAGAAGAAGAAGGATATTTGTCACACAAGATTCATTTTTGCATCCTTTAAGTTGCAGAGACGCAAAGTGCCATTTATCAAACTTGTCAAAAGCAGTTTTCATGTTTTTATCTATGAATGATTGGACGTGTGTGCAAAGCTGTTTCCTGTCTTGGATGAAAGGAATGTGAGGCTGGATCTGAGGCGCAACATGTAAGTGGAAGCATGAGGGGCTTCCTGTCCCACTGCGGAACCGTGTGGGGAGGAAGAGGAGGAAGAGCAGAGGAAGAGGAGGGGAAAGGCATAAGCCTTGCTTTTCGTCGCAGCTGTATAACTGTTACGCCCATCGTCATGAAGTTAGGCACTCATCAGGAGCAAAATAAACACAAACACAGACGAAAAAAAAAAGTGACAAGGAGGGGATGCGTGTGTGAGGCTGCAGCGCGTAAAAATAGATCCAGATCAGCGCGCGTGCAGGATCCACACAATCAAAGACCATCGCCACAAACATTACGCAACCGAAACCCCACAACACAACATCAAGAATTGGAATAATCTGAATCAGTAGACGAATACGAGCATATCTGATTATTTATGACCAAAAAGGTGAGCAGAGCACAAGCGTGTCCCGTTAGCCGTTTTGACCACGGGAAATGGATCAACAGGGACAGGATGTTGCAGATTTTAAAATCCACACACAAAAAGTTTCAAGTTAAACATCACAACCCGGTGACTAAACACCCACAGATGACTTCACGCGAAGCGTGTGCTCGATCTACGAATACACCCCCCCTCTGGCTGGTGTAAAACATCTGGGCGGTTAGTGGGAGAAAACAAAAGTGTTTCCAGTCTCGCCTGATGTTAGCCGAGCGGCTAACGGCTGAAGCTAGGCGCAGAGCTGCTAGCATCAACACCAAACACTGACCTCAGTCCAGCCGCCACAAACCAACACTCACCGGCTTTCTCCTGGTCGTATCCAACCACCATGAAATAGTCAGCCAATCTCGCCATGTCTGCTGCCTTTCCCGAGATATACCAGCACAATTCAGCATTTTTCCTGCTTCCAAAGAACAGCCATGTTTGACAGAAGGAGTGTCACTGCGCTTGCGTGCGGGGAGCGGGATACATCCATGGGCGTGGGCCCGTCGGTTTACAAATACAGCTCTGTGTCCACAACACAACCTCTCTTTAACCCCCCGAAACGGGATCTTTTAAGGTCCACAGCGGCCAAACAAACGGCCAGCCACCACACAAGAATAATACAGAGTTTCTGTATTTAGTGAGCGCAGGGATTCCTGCTTAAAACAGATCTATTTAAAGACACTGGCAGTGACATGGGCAAAATACGGCCCGAGGGCCAGAAATGGCCCCTGGATATTCTCCATCTGGCCTCCCATATCCACAGCTAAAAACAACTTTTAAATAGGTCACCGAAAGTCAGTGTTTTATTTGCAGATTGAAGTAGTTTTCCATATATATATTTATGCTATTCTAAAATGCGGGTCTGCACTCAATGTAAGCAAAACACACAGAAACTTGAGTCACGTGACTGACCTACATTAGGCTGGCTGTAGTCTGTGTAGGTAAACATTAATGGCAAAATTGGACAAGCGTAGAATCTCGGAAAAGACGTTTAGGTGGGAATAACTGCTGCTGAATGCAAAATAAAAGAGAGAATAAGTAAGACAACTGTCAAAAATCAATATCTGGGATCAAGCAGGGTGGTGGAGCGCCACAAAGACAGAGTTCTGCATTTAAACACACACAGCTTCAGTGACACTTCTGCCAGACTGATCAGTTTACTGTTTCAGTCTAACCTATCTTTTTATCTGCATACTTTAGTCAAGGTTTTGAAATACGAATACCTCCAAACTTCAAACAGCTCTTCCGTTGACGTTATCACCATTGACCTAATTTCAGTCACTTCGGCTGTTTCTGTAGGTAAATCTAATCTAATCTAATCTAAATTATTGATATAAAGATACCTGAACCATCTATTTGAGAAAAATAAACATCTCTAATGTTTAAATCTGAAATATTTTTGGACTAAAATAGCCCCAAACAGATTAAAATGAGCAGTGTTTGTGACTGATTAAAATGCTTTAAAAGGGGGGTGGGGGGGATATAAAAATAAAAGCTGAAATATATATTTTTGTCATGTTCCAGTTTATGGAAAGGTTTGATATTCCAAGAGAATATCACTGTTTTCAGGAAGACAGCTGTTGACCAAGGATGGTAAACATGCTGCTGATTGTCCTTACAGAAATGGGAAGAAAATGCCAGGAAATGTCTCCCAAATTATCTGTCTGGAAGGCTGCATCCCCCCCAAGTTCAGTTTGCAGCTCTTTGATTGCATAACCTATGTCAGTGTGACCGTCTGGAAGCAAAATGTTGCCCATCTCTGGTCTAGGAGGACAATTTTAACAGATAATGGCATAAACACCTAGATTGTATAAAAGAAAAATAATTTTAACATAATAAAGTACATATCAAAGAGTATCTGCATGAGAAGTATGTGAAAATATTGCTAATATATTTAAGTTTGTCACTGTTTCAAAAAAATACTTATAATTTAAAGCCAAAAAGTCCAAACTCACAGTTTCGACTCAAATGAGTGCAGTTTTTGAACCAAATGTGATTTTGTTCTTTAATTTTGTGGCAAAGACCAATTAAATGATATTAATAATGACACATACTTTTTAAATTTGATGTGGAGCGCTTGTGTTTTGATGTAAAGTGGGGAAGACGGGACAAACCTGCATGGTGAGTGCCAAATGTTGAATATTATTGAAAACAGGAAAGGCTGTCACAAAGTATCTCACGTGGAGAACGTGTGAGAGACAAACAGACAAACCTCCATCGCCTTCAACAATAACAGGAACACAGCAAGCGGTTTCCTTATTCGTGAAGTGCGTTTTCAGTGTCACTCTAATTTCCCATAAATTGCTTCTGTTTACGAGTAAAATAAGACATAGACGGAGGTGGTGAAGCAGAAGAAGCCACAACAAACCACGAAGAAACTCTGACAGCATTGTTGCTTATTGCGTTTATCTTTACACAAAAATGCTGGGAATTATGTGTAACATTTTTCACTTCACCACAGTTTAAAGTAATCACAACTCAGCCTCTTATTCCTGGCACTTGACATAATTTCTGCTTGATGAACTTGTTCAGACACAAAGTTGAAGGTGATACAAAAGCTGTCAGTCACCCTCAGACGGCAGCTTCACAGAGGAAGGGAAAAAATGGCTATATAAGGAGCCAAAAGGCAACGGGAAGAATTTTGTTGTCACAAATTGCACCATCTCTCATTATATACTCTGGTAAGGGGATTATTTGGCTGCTGGAGCCAATTATCATTACAAAGTGCTTACAAAAGATTTTCTAGTTTACATCACATGTGTTTGCCATTTATTCGAGCTTAAAATATGACACCACCCTTGGAATGAGGTCGCATGGGATATAAATAAACTCAGAAGGATTTTATTATAATAAGATATGAACAATGGAAAGAGGGAGGGATGGGGAAGCGGGGTGATAGGCCACAGCTGAATGTCAGTCGTTAAGTAGATCTGATTTTATTTAGCTTTTTGCTTCGGTCAATGAAAGTGAAATGAAAATCAAAACTGAAAGCATTACTTCTTATACCACGCTTTGTGGAAATGTGTTCACTGGAATTTCTCACCCTTAAACCAGAATTTTTTTTTCTTGTGCTTTGTTTCTTACAACATTTCATAAACCAGATGTGAGGTGGAAAATTTTAATCTTCGAGCACATACTGTATGTACTTTTCTAACTGATCTCATGCCCAATAAATATACAGCTTCAGTGGCTGACAGAAAGTTTGAGATTAAAAGTTGTCACCTCCCTTTTTTAAGTTACTTTAGATACTTTTCTTGATATAAATAAATCCTTTTTCCTTTTTGCGCTAACTTCAGTTATTTAGATTCCAAATAAACAGCGTGTTTGTGTAAAACATGCTTCCTTCAGGCACAGAGACATACGGGAAAGTTTAAACGACTCTTCTACAAACATCTGGCAAATTCTTCCAAAGGCAAAAAACAAAAATTTAATTATAAAGACAACAAACGAGCTGAGTTATATTTAAAAACGTCTCTGAAAATATTGTTCATACCTCGCAGACTGTCATTCTAGCTTGTCTTCCCGCTGGATTTATAATTGTAAAATTCCATTTCACATCCATCCAACTATCAAAATAAATCACACAAAAGAGTCCAAAGTCAATATTTGCCTCTTGCAAACAAATATATTTCAGGGTATTGTATTTGTTGGGCATATTTACTGTATTTAATCAGTTACTCATGCTTGTCTCAGATCCATTATGGTCTGTATTTTGGAGCTGCCATGGAACTTCACCGTGTCGGGGAGTGCCCTGAAAAGCAGGGAACATTCCTCAAATACTCTTTTTCTGCAATTATCCAGACGGACTGAAAGGAGCATAAACAAAAAACTGCATCTGACCTTAAAAATTCAAATATTATAATAGAAATAAGTAAATAGCTTTTTAGTGGTTATTTAAGTTTCTAATAAAGCAGTGAGACAAACATGCTGGATTTGACTCAGACCCGTTCATAGCCTCTCTTCTTTGTCCTTGTATAAACACATTTGTGTAAAACAAATACTTTTAGACAATGTTAAAACTTTATACCGAAGTGTCTGAAAGAAAGGAGTACAGGCAATAAAGGCAGCACGGAATTTATCCAATGTTAAAGGTTTCTGTAGAATTTTTGTTATGGTGATATATATGATCTTTTTACTGTTGCACCACTTGAAGAACAGCACTGCAGTAACCGTTGAATGGGGTGGGGGGAAAGGATGAGACTGTGTGTGTCACTCAATGAGCCCCTCCCACCTTAGCTCTTATTTAAAGGCTCCCTGTCTGCTGTAAGAGCTAATAGCAGAGTGACACAGCTGCCTTACAGAACCAGAGGTGATTTCAAGCAACCTGTGGAGTAATCCTTCTTTCTTTCACAGCTGACTTTGGAAGAAGAGCTTTCTCATTGGACTGAACTGAATATCAGGTATGTGCACTTTGCTTTGAAGAAATGATTTGCTTTGCTCCGAGCTGATGGCTTTATCCTTGCTTTTTTGAGGTCAAGGCACAAGTGAGGCAAGAGCAGGTTATCTGTCTGGTTATATAAGCAGTTCAGCTCTTAATATGTGTGTGAGGGAATTGCCTTTAAGGTTTAATGCATTCAGCAAGAGCAGTGTATCACTTATTATGTCTTTGCTGCAGTGGAAATTGTTATGAAGAACAAGTTTTACTAGACTTCTGCTGAGTCTATTTTAGACCCCCGTTGGCAGACTGTGTCCTTCACATTACTGGCCATGGGCCCAATGTGTGGTTTCAGATTTACTTAACAGAGAAATTTCTGACCTTAGCTTAACTTTTTTTCCAAAAAATAAATAAATGAATGATGTGTGCAAATGATTTGGCTTTTGGACTCTTGTGTAAGAAAACAGTTGTGGTACTCGTGTGAATACTTTATGGGGTACCTTAACATGAAAAGAGAAACACTACGGAAAATTGTGAGGCTAATCATTGATTTTTAGAGTAACTAATTAACCAATGAACTATTTTTTTTTCTCTACAGGAGCCAAGATGAAAACCATCATCCACTCCTTTCTCTACTGCTGTCTGCTGGCTTCAGTGGCTCACTGTGTGGAACTTAAGGGGAATCCTGAGTTGAAAAAAAGGTGAGTTGACAGCATAGACATTTATATATTAAAGAAAATATTTAATTTGGATGCAAAGTCTGTTGAATCATCCACCTAAGACTAAAATCTTTTCCTCTCGTCTTGCAGACTAAGCATATGGCTGGAGAGCAGAATGAGACGGGATCTTGAAAGTGTAGCAGTAGAGAAGTCTGAGCCCTTCATCAGACCAGACGATATCAGGGATACACTGCTGCCACATTCCAGGTAAGCCAGAAGCGCAACTTGATCAACCAGTATTATGCTTGACTAAACAAAAAAGTTAAAAAGAAAGAATTTTATGCCCAGACATGATCAGGTCATGAATGGACAGCATCAATTAATGACCTTTCCCTTTGTCTTTCAGCACTGACATCAGCATCCGAACCAAGAGGTCTAAAAACTCCAGCAGGCAGGGCTGCTCGCTGGGTACCTGCGCAGTTCATGACCTGGCACACCGCCTGCATGAGCTCAACATCAAGGTGGGAAGGATCGGGAGTGCCCCTGCTGTCAAGATCAGCCCTCATGGATACGGCCGGAGGCGCCGATCTCTTCCAGAGCGACGCGTCACACTGAGGCTGGAGAAAGGCAGGCTGAGACCTGTGTGGAGCACAAATAACTCACAAGTTCACAAGCTGGATGCTCTCCTCAGAAGGACATGAGAAGGAGACTGAAAGAGGAGTTGGGAACAAAAGCAAGGGAGGCGTTCTCCCCGAGCTTGTGTCCTCACTGCTCCTTTCCTGAATTCTCATAATGCCTCAGACTCTTGCCAAGCATACTCCAGCACATTTGTTCCAGGCATGAGGACTGAGTCAGAGCTGAACTGGCTGCAGAGGAGACTCTCTGCAGGCTGATCCTTGCAGCTCAGAAATGGAGAGGCTGCAAAGAACCGCAGCTGGCTTAAAGACACTGGATGGCACAGTTTGGAGTGAACTACAGGTGCTGTTCTCTGCTTGGCAGAGAGAAAGGAGGAGTGCAAATACCTGTCAAAATGAGCACATCCTCTGGGTCTAAGAGGGAACTCTCTACTAATACACTTTACACACCTATTCCTCAAGGCCAAGACTCTTATAAGTGCTATCCTCGAAGGATTATAACACCACGTTCCATCAAACTGTCAAAAACTGTCTGCACTTTTATCTTTTGGACTTAAATCAGATGAATCATCAGGAAAACACATCATCACTATGCCAAACGGGCTACAGAGCTCTGACACTCTCAGTTTATGTCGTGTTTTGGACACTGTAAAAGGAAAAATGCCTTAGATTCTGTGAGCTATATGTGCCAGTCCATAATGGATTGAAATATACTTGAAAATGTTGATGTCTGTACAAAAAAAAACATGTGCAATCTAATATTTTTTATGTATTACAGATATATGTATATATGAATTCTTTTATTTAAATATTATATAAAGGTTACATTAAAGTACTTATGCAGATAAAGCTATTTTTGTACAGGAAGAATTATATATATATATGGGCATTGTAGCTATTTGTCATTATTCCTTTACAAACTGGTCATTGGAATTGTGTGTTTTTATATATAAGTATATTTTATATTTGTAAATGTGTTATTTTATTTGTGTCAAAGCAGTAACATTGTCATTAAAAATAAAAGTTTTGCATACAAGATCTGGGCGTTGTTCTGACCTGCTTTGTTCTATATTAAAGGTGATATTTTATTGTCATTAGGCAACAATCGTGTCAGGTTCTCATTACAGCCTTGTAATACCCCTCACATATGACCCCCAACCTCTATCTGAAGAGAAGGGCAGACAGGGTGGGGAGAATGGCACATTCCTGATAAGTTCAGCTCATATTTGTTGGCTTCCCCCTACACACACACACTACTGAACAGCCCCAAAGCCATCAGAGGAGGCTGAAGATTTAGCTCCATCTGTATTCAGTGATACGTGGTTGGGACACATGAAGGCCTACGTGGGGGGTTTCCAGTCTAACATTCCTGTGAGAGCATCACAGATGGAAAAGCTCATGTACTGCAGATCTTTTTTTTCTTCTTCTTCTTCTTTCTGGAAAATGCACTATCCAAAATCAGCAGTCACTATGAGATACTCCCTTCACCACACAAGCACAAACCTGCAGCGTTCAAGCTCTAATAGACTAAAAGAGAAATGTGCGGAATGATATTTACACAGCAAGAAACGTAATGTTTCCTAATAATTAGCTTTTCTTGTAAAACTGACTTTACTCTGGTTTTAAATCACACAGGGAAGTCTTCATATAATCAGAGATTTAACTGAATAAAAATCTCTTTAACTTTAGGTTTTAATAATGCTCAGCACAGTATATTATCTGAAAAATCATCAATAAATGATGTTTTAAATAAATACCCTGCTGCAGAGCTGTTAGGCATTAAAAATCACTCTGTATGATGTGAGAAGGTTACACTGGAACAAATTGAGGGTCAAAGCTGTAATTATATGATCTCTATCGCCACCTAGTGAGACTGAATGAAAACAGTTCTTTGATGTGATCATTCAGTTCAAGTCTTGAAATAAAAATCAGTTACAGGTAAATCAAATGTCTTGTTTTTTTTTTGCAGATAGTTTTGTTACTCAGCCATCACTAATTTTCAAAAGCTGCGAGACTTCAGAGTCCTGATAAATGAGTCAGTCTCAAAGTTTATTATCGAACACAACTGGTTTATTATTGTGATGCAGAGTGAACTGACTTTTATGAATTTTGCAGAAGTGTTTGTAAGTTTGTACAGAAACACTAGACAACTGCATGCATCACTTCTGTTTGTTTTACTTCTATCTTTTCCTTTAATTATTTCATACTTGCACAGCAACTTCCAGCATCACTTTAGTCATAATGTGTATCTTTAAGTGTTCAGTCTTTCTTTGCATATAGATATAAGCCAGGAGACCATTTACTTAAGTCAGTTTTTAGGAGCCCAGTCAAAAATTACTGCATTAATATAGTGAATAAACCAAAACTAAGCAGTTCTGCCATCTAGTGGCGAATTAAATTGTATGCATCTCTTTATCTTTAGTGGGAATTAGCTTCTGGAATAAGCTCCTAGACAAAAGTTAAAGCTAAGCTAAAAATATGCAAACTGTGTTAGTCATCAAATTAAAAGTACTCTAAGAACAACATGAATGGATGTACTCGATGTACTCTCTAATTATGTGAAGATGTCACTCCTTCAGTAAGCCAATCAGCCGGTGACGCCACTGATGTGCTGATAGCATCAATAAACCGATCAGTCTGGGTCAACGATTAAAAAATAATACCTACATTCCAGGACTTAGAGCTTGGTAAGATTCAGGTCTTTTGGTCTTTGCGTTGCTCTACTCACAGGGTTTTCACCTGATTTAGAACAAACCTTATTCAGCTGGAAGTTAACTTAATTATATAATAACTATAAAAACTTAATTTACAAAATGAAAAATAACAAGGGACTAAATAAGTCTGGAAATCGGATATGAATATGCTCACTATGAATATAGTTTTGAATATAGTGAAAATAGTTAGATAATTATGGAAGAAAGGAGGAAATGACTGCAGGAAAAATCAGATGAATAATAAAACTGTTGTCAATCAAAATGATACAGGTCCAGGACTAAGAGTAAGATGAGTAAATTCCTCTCTAAAAGCTCAGTTGAGAGGATTAGCCTCCTAATCTCAACCTCTGTGAGGCTAAATCTGTGGGCCACCTGCTGCTCCAGGCCAAGCTGTTAGATGTGGGTCTGCTGAGGTGATGTAAGAAGTTGTACAACACAATTACTGCACCACATGATGGTTTATTCTCATCGACAACACAGCGCTTTAATTTGTTATTTTTTTATTTCACGTTTTGTACTTTTGTTTGCCTGCTTTGCTTCAGGTAATCTTTACTTTCTGCTCCCTTCTCTTAACAGGTCCTACTTCTCTAACGAGCACACCTGCTCTTTGCAGCTCGTTACCTCCTTCAGTGCGTATAAAAGTCTCTGGGTTTCAGCAGCAGCCCTGTCAGCTCAGTCATTGTTTGGCTTTTTTCTGCGTCATGGTTAGTGTTTGCGCTTGCATTACAAAACACGTCATTGTTGAGTTTCTAAATTTACCACCCCTTCAGTGTGTTTTGTTAAAGTAACACTTATTTATCTACCTTCACCTTGCTGCCTCCCGGGCCTCCAGTCTGCCTTTGAGTGCTTACTATTTCTTAATGCAACTGCATGAGGAAATGTGTGAGATAGTATTGTAACAGTCTGTATCCTGGTTGAGAAATATTATCAGACTGAAGCAAACTTATAAAACCACTCCTTACCACATGAACTTCATGTGTGGCAATCATGTTTTCACAAATGAAAACATGTTAGATTTACAAGTGATGAGTGAAACACATGTTGGAACCAGCGGATTTGGAACAAAAACTTCATTAACTCCGTGTTAAAAAAAAATGTTGAATTGACTTACAAAACTCATGAAATGTGGTTTTGGAACACTTTCAACACATTCATGTGATTGCATGTGGATTAAATGTGTTAAATTCACATAGTTTTCTGTAAAGGTAATTAATCCACTTATTAAATGCATTTCTAAAGTAGTTTATAAGTATCTTAAAATGATGTTCAGATCAATTTTTTTGTAAAATTTCTAAGAGGTTTTTTACACTAATCCTCTTAAACTGATCATCTAATAAGAGGAATTTAAATAAACTGTAAAACGATCATGTGGGAATAAGTATTAGAAAGAAAGTTGTTTTGCTGCTGAGCTGTGGCCATGAAAGAGTTAAGGATGGAGTCGTTCATGCTGCAGGGAAGTGGATAAGATATCCTGTACTTTCGCCACAGCTGGAGCACAGCATGACTTGGATGTTTTTGTGAGAGACTTTGAGCAGTTTTTAACACACTTCAGAGACCACAGAGGAGGAGGTGAGTGGATGATCTTGACTTACAGTGTTAGTCTAAAACCAGTGATGTGCACAGATGATCAAGAAAGAAATGAGTTTTTCCACATCTTGAACTCTCATTTTTATTTCAAAGTCTGCATAGATTTGAATACTTTTATAATTTCTACCTGTTTTATGCTTATTCATATCTAAAGCTAGTCTAATAAATTGAAAATGTAAATGTGTATTAAGAATAGCTGTGAGGAGGGCTGCTTTGTTGCCATGAGTGAGAGCTCTTTCTATGGTTTCCTCCTTCATTCCTCTCCAGGGCCTGGTCACTGGGGGAAAGATGAAGAAAGGAGACGCACCTTTTTCAAAGCAGTCAAGTGCTTGTTTGGGAACAAGTGAGCTTCTTCCTTTCCCTCTCTAATCGTTATCTCTGTAATGTGGTAAATGGTGCTCTTGTGTTTTGTCCTATCTGTGAAATGCGACTTCAACGCAGAGCGGGCCCGAGTGCTCGGCCACTAAGAGCAGTGAGGTGTCTGAGAGAAGTCGAGATGAGATAAAGGAAGGAGAATTTAGTGAAGCAGGTCTGGGATATGGCTGAGTGGTCCATTAACAGCATTCTCCATTTTCCAAAGGCCTTTACACAGAGTACAAATGAATGAATCATGATCCTTTTTTTCAAAGTAACTGCGAATATGATGAATGTCCTATTCCACATTTCCACATTCCACATTTTAGCAGACTCAGACTAAACTACAGTGCTCCCCACATTAGAGCAAAAAATGTCTTCAGAGCTACTATGTAATTCTGTTTTTCAAGCATCTAACTTGTTAGATGATCTGTGATGTGGAGCAAAACAGCTTTTGACTGTTATTGTCTTAAAGAACACAATAAATTTAGATTTGAATCAGATATGGTGATAAAATGTGTTCTACATTAAATAAAAAATGGCAAAGGACTGAAGTAAATAAACAAATAAAGGGGGGTGGGGGGGGGCAACAGAATCGAGCAGTATGAACATCTAACTGCTCGGCCACTCAGCTGAAGAGTATCTCAAGCATCACATGCAGATAAGAAGTGAGGAGGGGTCAGCTATCTTTGTGATGCCTCGTTGCAACGGAAATAGTGTGGAATCTTTTGCCTCATTCTCTCTGTGTGCATACTGGGCTGTCTCTAGTTTTGTGCTACTTTGCATCTGAAAGTCTGAGGAAGTTGGAACTAAATAGAATTTTGGGCTCAGTCTACTCAAACTGAGGCCACCTTTTTTGGTGTCCGCCAATTTAGAAATATTCCCAGGACTGGCCGCATCATCGACATGATGATTCAGGCTCCCTAAAATAGAGAAATGGGGAGTTAAAGAAGCAAAACCCGCTGTGGGCCGTTGTAGACTCGTAAAGCAAATGGCAGGCAGAATCTCTTGAGGTGGATCTATGAGCTCCGCCGAGTCAGAAAACCGGCTCAGTTATGGCTGTAAGCAACAATCAGGGTAAGTGCAACAAGCTGAATAGTTAATAAATGCTGTAATAGAATTCAGTTAATTAAGTTAAATTATTTTTTAAAAGTTTTTAAACAGTATTCTACATCTGTCAACATAAACAGGCAAAACTATTCTCCTAATTAAAGTCTGAGCTGCTTAAATTTGTACTTAACTACAGTACTTAAGTGGGTACACATAGAAACAAAGTGAGAAATAGAACATTGAATGTTTTTTTCATTATTAAACCCATTTGGGATAAGTGAAAGGATGATTTAATTTAAGAAGCCATCGGTTCACTATCAGTCCGGCTCTATGATTGGTCTGCTATCGTGCTTTTTTTTCTTCAATGTGCAAGTTGTGAAAAGTGACAGTGAGCTTGACAACAGCAGTGATGCATGCAGCTGTTTTCAGAATAGTGTTGTGTGTCTGGAATGATAAAATTCCTGGAAGAACCCTGGATTAGATTACAGGATGCCATGCGGTCCTTCTCTGTTTTTGCTTCGTCACTCCATAACTCAAAAAGTGCACTTTGTGCCTCTGAGACCTTTAACAAGACTCCTTCTTGCAGTTTATGTCCTCGAAGAAGCATCAACAAAGCTGTTGTCTGTGACCCTGTTGAAAGACAAAAACTAATTAAATATAAACAGGATGATATTAAATGTCATTAATCATTTTTATTATTTATAGGAGCTAAAACAATTTATACCAATAATGCAGGGGGAGATACTGCCATTATAAGATGCAGTGTCAGTCATTCCATCCTAAATTTGAATATAGACGAAGCTTGTTAGAACAAAATAGAAAAGATTATAAAAGTACAACACATTAAGATGATACAGAACAGGGATCTTTACAGTCACAACTTTTACAACCAAAAGAGCCCTTTCTGCTGTTTTACCCACTAAATCAATTAAAAATGTTTATCTGGTAAAATTAATAGAATGAAAACATTGTAGGCTGAAAGTTGCAGTAATAAGCTGGATAAGAAATGATTAGCTCAAACTGATCTTCGTATTCTTAGTGCCATTCTGTTGTAGACATTTCATTGACATATCTGCAGAAAACTGCAGCAAAACACTAGCAAAATCTAAGGCTATGAATATAAATATTATCCATTTCAATAGTATTTTTAGTTAAAACTACAAAGAGAGACCAAAGAGCTCCATGTTGCCATAGAAGACACAAAACACAGAAAATGGTAATTAAAGACAATAAAAAAAAAAAACTTCTCAAACAGAAACAGTTTTATAAACTACCCTTTCCAAGATGGGAATTGAATAAAAATTTGAAGTTCTGGTTATTTTATGGTACTGCTATTGTTCTTGAGCTTTATTTGAAATTTTAGGTACAGAAAAATTACTGTGGGCAGGTGGTAAAGGTCAGTGGTTAGAACTGTTGCCTCACAGCAAGAAGGTCACAGGTTCACCTCCCGGTCTTTCTGTGTGGAATTTGCATGTTCTCCCCATATGTGCCTGGGTTTATGTGGGTGGTTTACTCACAGACCAAAAACATGCATGATAGGTTTGTTGGTATCTCTAAATTGTCCCTATGTGAGAGTGAGAATGGTTGTTTGTCTCTGTGTCCCTGTGATGGACTTGTGACCTGTCCAGGGTGTACCTCGTCTCTTGCACAATGACAGCTGGAGACGGGCACCAGCACCAAAGGAGAAGCGGGTAAAGAAAATGGATGGATGAATGAAAACATCTTGCAGGACTGAATGAAGCTGGTTTTAGTCACTTGAGCTGTTAAAAGCAGTTCACACAAAGCTCTGTAGGTGGCGCCACTCTGCAGGTGTTTGTGTCTGGTTGCCATCCATTTAAACCCTTACTCAGGTAACTCTCTGTGTTTACACAACAGCATAAACTGGTCAGAGTGAGATTAGCTCTGAAAAGAACAGCTTCTCTGTTTCCTGCCTTTTGACATTAGCTTCTGCCTTCTTACAGACATGCCTCGACAGTTCCATAAGGTAACTCTGAGTGAGGTGGAGGAGGAGAAGCAGATACTAGCAGAGAAAGTGTATGCCTCGGCTCTAAAAGAAGAAGACAACAAGGATGCCTTGTCAATGTTCACAGTGCCTGAGGACTGCCCCATCGGTCTCCAGCAAGCCAAGAACCATGAACTGCTCAAGGATCTGGCAGAGCAACAGTCTGAGGAGAGTTCCAAAAGGTATATAGCACTTAACCACAGATCTGACAAACCATATCAGAAAATGCAAAAAAAGGTTTTACCACTTCAAGCAAAGTTAGAGCAACTTAAGCTAATTATGCACCTAATTATGTATTAATGTTACTAACTTTTCAGGAGAAAAAGCTTCAAGCTGATTCGTTCCCAGTCACTGTCCTTGCAGATCCCAGGGACTACAGATTGCCCAGATTTGGGGACCTTTACATCGTTAATGTCCGCCAGCTCCACCCTCTCATCAGTGCTAGAAAACTGTCCTGATTTCCAGAGGGTTTCTATTAGTGGGGATTACTGTGCTGGAGTAAGTACCATGAACTTTATACTGATATTCACCAACTGTTCCCACAAATTGATGATTGTTTTTTTTATATAATAAATACCAAAATAACATTAATGAGACCTAAACTTATGGGTAATGTCCACTCAGATCCCAGTGGAAGACTATGAGCAGGCTGCCAAAAGTCTGTTTAATGCGCTGCTCATTCGAGAGAAGTACTCCAAACTGGCCTATCACAGATTCTGTAGAACAACAAGCCAGTTCCTGCGCAGTGCTGAGAACACAAAATGGGATGAAGAAGATGAGGTTCTTCCTGGTATGAAATATATTTGTATATATTCCGCTTTTGGGAGGATGTTTCATGCTGCTTTAATATTAACAGAACAATGTTGTGTCCACCAGACATGTGTCCGTGTCCAGCAGAAGGCGAGGACCCTTACAGTGAGGAGAACATCCCTGAACACCTCAACTATCAGCTGAAGATGAAGGATGGGATCGTGCACGTATACGACAGTGCAGAGGCGCTCAGAAAAGATCAGCCCTATGATCTGCCCTACCCAGACTTGGAGACATTTGCCATCGATCTAAACCAGGTGCTGGCAATGATCGCAGATGGACCCACGTAAGTTGCCAAAACAAAGAGACTCCACAGTCCTGCGGGTTGAAAAACCAGTTTGTACCACTTATTCAGCACACACCTGAAATATCTCAGAGTAACAGTGTGCAGCAAATGAACTGAGCTCTACTCTCTTTTTCAGAAAAACCTACTGCCACAGAAGACTAAACTTCTTGAGCTCAAAGTTCTACCTCCATGAAATGCTAAACGAGATGGCCGAGCTTAAGGAATTGAAAAGTGTTCCTCACAGAGATTTTTACAACGTTAGGAAGGTATATATTCTGAATCAATGCACCAGGCAAACTCAACTCTAAAACAACAAATGTTGTATTGTGTTTGGTTTTGGCAGTGAAACCTTTGGGTCCTGTAGGCTGCAGGAGGGGCTTCTGTGGACTGGTTTAGTTGATTTTGTTCAGTCACATCAGGGTTTGAAAGCAGCACACAAGGCTCTTTGTTGTGTTATTTACTGAGGAGCTTTTGTATGGTGGAGACACATTGTCTTGTCCTTGGCTGTGCCGTTGCCACAGGGATGAGGTTATTGTACTTGGCCTGCAGAAATGTTTAGGTGGATGGTAATGTTAAAGTAACATCCACACAAAGGCCAGGACCCAGGATTTACCATCAAAACATTGTATTCAGGCAAAATGCTTCAATTTTCACCTCACTTGTCAGTGGTTTCTGTGCTGTGCCCTGTCATTTGTAGATGTGTCAACATCACCAGGCCAGAGTTAGAGCTGGAAAAAATTGATTAATTTAATTTGTACTTCAATGGAAGAGACTTCTTTAGTAAAGAACGAACTGTTTATACAACTTGTAGTTAGCAACAGTAATATATCTTATAATATTTATTTTAAAATAACAGTTGCATTAATTAGTTGTTTCTCACAAGCCTTTCTTTTGGATATTGTGCTCTGTAAGCTTCTTGAGCCTGTTGTTTAATTGCATAAACAGCTTCTCTTCAGTAAAAAGAATAATAAGATTTCACTCAATGATTTTAAATTCTGTCTTTTTTTTATTTGTAAAACTGAACATACTGGTCTCTTCCTTCCAGGTGGACACCCACATTCATGCAGCTGCATGCATGTCTCAGAAACATCTGCTCACTTTCATTCAGAAAACATACAAAACCGATGCAGACCGGCTAGTCTTGGAGAAGGATGGACAAAAGATGACTCTCCAGCAGGTTTTCCACAGCCTCAACATGGACATATATGACCTCACTGTGGACTCGTTGGATGTTCACGCTGTAAGGACATAATGTATTGCTTTGTTTAAACATTATGTACAATTTAAAATGGACATAATAAAAAAACAGTAAACAGTGCATTACTCCTGTTAGGAAGTATAAGTAGGAAATTCATTGCCATGTTTCTTTGCTGCTTAATGTCTTTCTTTTGAGTCAATCATTCTATCTTCTCATTTTCCTTTTGTAATAATTAAAATTTGTAGGGGAGGCAAACCTTTCACCGTTTTGACAAGTTCAACTCAAAGTATAACCCAGTGGGTGCCAGTGAGCTTCGGGAACTCTTCCTGAAAACAGACAACGACATCAACGGAGAGTATTTTGCTCAGATCATAAAGGTATCCCACCCTGTAGCCATACATTTAAAATTAGGACGAGTGCAGACAGAGTTTAGCACACTGTTCCTCTCATCATACAGGAGGTGGCTCATGATTTGGAGGAGAGTAAGTATCAGCACGCAGAGCCGAGACTGTCCATCTATGGATGCTCTCCTGACGAGTGGGAAAATCTCTCAAAGTGGTTCATTCAACACAAACTGCACTCACCAAACATGAGATGGATGATTCAAGTGCCCAGAATATAGTGAGTCTAACATCCTTAAATAAATAGCTACAAGCCTCTGATGTTAATTATTTTGGTCAAATCGTATAAACTTTTTTTTTTTCAGTGATATCTTCAAGTCAAAGAAACTGGTACCTAATTTTGCCAAGATCCTGGAGAACATATTCCTTCCTCTGTTTGAGGCATCTGTGAACCCACAGAAGCACAAAGAACTCCACATCTTCCTCAAATATGTAAGATGCTTCATTTTTATTCAAAGGTTTGCAATGTAAATAATGAGTTTTTAATTTAGCATTTTTATGCTGAATAGAAACATTTCCTTTAAGTTTTTTAATGCAGTTTAGTAAAAATGTAATGAAATACAAGTGTTAGAAAATTGTAACTACCACTTAGAAGTGAAGCATGGTGATTATACTGAAACGCAGCTGCAGTATAATATATTTTAAAAAATGAGAATGTGTTATCTACCCTTTTAAAAACATATTTATATTCTTTATAAGAGCTAAATGGTTAATTGAAGGTATGTTGGAAAAGTTCATGACTGCAGAACAATATTCAATGGTGAGATTTGTTAATGTGGAAAAACAAATTGCTTGCAGTATTTTAGTGTTTACTAGCTTCTAAAAGAAATTCAAAAGAAAATGGCAGCTTCCGTATTTTGCAGGTGTCGGGCTTCGACAGCGTAGATGATGAGTCCAAACACAGCAATCACATGTTCTCCTTCAGGAGCCCGAAGCCCGAACAGTGGGCCACAGATGACAACCCCCCCTACAGCTACTACCTCTTCTACATGTACGCAAACATCATGGTGCTCAACAACCTCAGAAAGTAAGAACTACTGCCTTCTTCCCCTCTCAGGATTTACAATTATTGACTAAAGAAAGAGAACTGATGCAGCATAATCTATAATTTAATCTGAATATAAGGCTTTAATCCTGTATGTCCTGAATCCACAGAGAACTTGGGCTGAGCACCTTCCAGTTTCGTCCTCACTGCGGAGAAGCTGGATCAATAACTCACCTGGTTTCTGCCTTTCTCACTGCCGACAACATCTCACACGGACTCAACCTGAAGAAGGTCCTTAAAATGTGCTCATTTTGAACTTTCTGCTAAACAATTTCAATTCAAATACTGTTTGCTGAATTCCTTCAGAGCATTGAGGAAGTAACTATGTATTTGATGTGCTGTTTGGTCTTATTTCCAGTGGAGATCAATAACATAAAATTATTCTCCGCTGACTTAAGGTTAAAGCAAAAAGCAACATCATTCACAGAATTTGCTGGTTCAAGAACATTTTTTCTTATTATTTATGTAAGGATGTCTTTCTGGGTGTCTGTTTCCAAGCTAGCAGTGCTGATTCTTCACACAACAAATGAAAAAGAAAAAAAATGCAAGCATATGAAAAGATAATGGAAGTTTGGATTTCCTTGTGAGTCGAATTTTGTTCCAAAAGCAATGCCAGAAAAAAGAAAGACGCCCAGTTTCCTGATATTTATTTACACTATGAGGTGGCAAGACTCTTTCCTAACTCAGATAGCTTACTCTGCAGCTTAAGCTTGATTATAAAATCCAGTTAAGGAGCAAAAAATATCGTTTTAGATTTAAATTATTTGGGAGCTGCAGAAATAATAATAATTACTATGATGTTAACAGATGACAAGTCTTGAATGTAGCTGAGTTTCTCCTGTGTGGTCCGGATGTAACTGACAGGTTTATTTTCCCCAAACGTCCCACAGAGTCCTGTGCTGCAGTACCTGTACTACCTGGCCCAGGTGCCAATTGCAATGTCTCCTCTGAGCAACAACAGCCTTTTCCTGGAGTACTCTAAAAATCCCCTCAAAGAGTTCCTCCACAAAGGTCTGTGTGTGTCCCTGTCCACAGATGATCCCATGCAGTTCCACTACACCAAGGTAAAACTTCTCAGCTCCTCTTCGGTTTGACAGAATCCCTTTTCTACTTACGACTGTAGTAAGGATGATGTGGATAGTTCTGCTGAGTATAATGATCTTATTACCTGCTTGGACCCTGATGTTAGGAGCCACTGATGGAGGAGTATGCTATAGCAGCTCAGCTGTGGAAGCTCAGCACCTGTGATGTTTGTGAAATAGCCAGGAACAGTGTGCTGCAAAGTGGACTGAGTCACCAGGTAACAACGACATCCTTTCCTATTATTATTACAACCAGACATGAATAAATCTGCTTTTAAACTTATTCAGCAACCTTTTTTTAAAATAATTTTCTTTAAGGAAAAGAAGTGCTTTTTGGGAGCAAACTACCTGAAAGAGGGACACGAAGGCAACAACATCCATCGGACCAACGTTGCCCAGATTCGAATGGCCTACAGACACGAGACGCTGTGCAACGAACTCAGCTTCATTGTCGACGCCGTGCACTCTGAAGCTATTAACTCCCATTAGGAGGAAAAAGAATCGAATATATGACAGAATTAAAGCATGCTGCGAGCTCAGGAATCATCAGTCACCTTTTATTGAGGAAAAAATGCCACCAGCTGGCTACGATGGTTAACTAAGCACATATTTTCATTTAAGAAGCAAAATTGAACCAGTTCCAAACTGAGAACAAATGAGAGCTTTAAAAAGAGAAATCATGCTTCTGTGATTGATGAAACTTGGGGTTTTAAAAGTTTAGACCAGGGGTCTGCCACCTGCAGCTCAGGGGCCATGTTTGGCTCTTCAGTCCCTCTGCTGCAGCTTTCTGAATCTTTGACCTAAACTAACATGGAAATGAACAATATTTCAATTTATACCCACACAATAAAACAGCTTGAAAGCATTCAAAGTAAAAGCTTGATAAAAACTTTGAAATAAATAAAGCTTTCTACTGTCATGAGAGGAAATCTGTCAATTAAAAATCCAACAAACTGTCCTAATGTAGCATGTTTTATTATTTTATAAGTGGGATATGTATAATAATTTCCCACTAATATAGCAAAGATTAACATAAGCCTGCATAGTTCAGTGTTTAGTTTTTTATCCAAGTGGCTTTACACTTTTGTGAAAAGTTAAGTTAATTATAGACCTTTTAATTTCATAATGTCACAAACTATCATTTTATTTGTAGTATTTATGTAACACTTAAGTTGTTTTGTCTTTATTTCAAGCTTCAAGTACATTTTCTGGTTCTGGGCAGTTTTATTTAGTGGGAAAGTGAGCTGGAGTTAAAAAGGTTGCAGACCCCTGGTTTAGACTTAGAAAGCAAATTCATGTCATTGTTATTTAAAATAAATCTCAACTGTATAAACAATTGTACTTCACATTCTTTTTCTAACATGTTATGGTTTAAATGTTTTCATTTACTGTCTACAGACACAACATGTATAGTTTAGAAAGATTTAAACACAGATGGAATTACAGAAATAATGTCTAAAACACTTTTATTTACAGCTCATTTTACAGAAATGGTTATTTTGAGAAAATTGATGCAACAAAATCAACGATATAAAGAGGAAATGACGTTTTTAGAACGTTGAAATCCTGTAGGGGTAAAATTACACATAAATACAAAAAATACATCATAATTATATACATTTTCTTCACAAAATCCAAAACAAGTCTCTGTTAAAACAGATTCTTTTTGTTTTTTTTATGGAAAAAAGTTTATTGTGTACTGTCGTCCATGTCTATCTTCTGGTTTTGCTGAACATTTTTCTTTGTTTCTGTGATGTTTTTCTCACATCTCCACTCTTCTGTCTGGATGTACTCTGGCTGCTGCTGCTGCTTTTTATCAGAGCCACGAGAGAAACGTCTTCTCCTTTTTATACAGAGAGAAAGACAAGAATTAACACAATTATTGCTCCTGACTGATTCACATAAGATAACACATTGTTTATCCAACAACAGATCTATTTTAAAGGGATAGTTCAGACCTTTGAGAGTACTGTGGAAAGGTTATGACCACTTATTATTTTACCTGTTGAAGATAACTCTTTAAACAACTTAAGTGTTATAAACCAATACATGTATATTCTTATTTTTAGATAAATATATACTTTTATTAATCCCAGAAAGAAATCACAAAGCTCAGTAGCATCATGAATTTAAATAAACACATTAAACTCATTAAATTAAACTAAAATAATAAACTGAATGTCAATCATGCTACTAAATAAACACATTAAACTCACTGAATGAACTAAAATAATCAATTTGTCAATTTTACATTACTGCAGTTTTCCCTGCCAAAAGTGCACCACAGCTGCACCAAAAGTGCTAAAGCTAGCTGCTACTGCTGCTTCCATGCAAATAATCATGTAATGTAAAACTGAACCAATCTGAAATTTTGGAAATTGAAGTAGTCCAGCTGTTAGCTCATCAGTCCGGTCATAACTAAATTCTGTTTCTTCAAACTGATGATGTTCAAAGAGCTACCTACAACAGGTAATTGTACTTAATTGTTTATAAACTTTAAAAAAAAATCTGAACTATTGGTTTAAGACTTTATCGTGTTTTCTGTTCCTTTTGGCGATCACTCACAGTTTTATGTAGCCGAAGACAGTTAGTAAAATTAGGAGAAGACCACAGGTGCAGGTGATGAGCACAGTCTTTGCTGAAACAGAAACAGAAGTTATCTTCAATTAGTCGTACAAACCAGCAGCCCTGCAGTCAAGGTAGTCATGCTGTTTCTGCTTTTACTGAGTTACAAAACGTCCCATCAGCTGAGCCTCATACCTCCTGTAGAGCTGTGTGCACTGCTGACAACAGGGGCTGGTTCTGCCTCGTCGTTCATGCTCGTAGGAGCTGATGAAGAAGGAATCAGTGAGGAGGAAGATGCAGACCAAGTTGCTAGGTTGTCTCCTTCTGTTGCCTTAGAAGGAGGCTGACTGGTTTCTGAGTAATAACTGCTGCTATGAGTTGTTGTATCCTTGAGTTGTGTTGCTGCAGCTGTGGATGTACATGAAGGCCAGGACAGGAAAACAGACAGTTATGTTGTTAAGGAAATGTTTTTTTAATTCAGAATTTATTGCAGTTTCTCATTTGCAACTAATAAAAATATCAGAAAGAGATTATGCATTTATTTAGAATCTTTCCACATTGTCAAAATGATTCAAGTTTCTTTTAAAAGTTACATACAATCTACAAAGAACTGCATTTGGATCATTTTTTTTCTACATTTAAGTGCAATAAGTCAAATATATTTCCAATAAACCCCATTAATACGATTTAACACCTTCAGATTTCCATTAACCTTCAGTTTGATGTTTCTGACTCCCTTCTATGTACTTTGAAACACCAGAGTGCAAATTAGAGGTGTCATACCTGATTCATTAAAGCAAAAGACATCAAATTTCTTTTTTACAGGGGCTCTCCATGGCACTAGCCCAGTCAGGTTTTTTCCACAGTTAGCAGCTGCATGTATACGTGGAATGACAGCTAGATGTTCATCAATCCATCCAAATCTAAACAGAACGAAACAAGACATTTCTGATTTGTCTTTACTGAATTCCACAGATTGTGAAGCACCTGTGTGGTTCTTACCTGCATGTTTCCAAACCTCTGCTGAGCGCACGCTCTACCTGTGCTTTTGAGGCGATCTCCTGACCGAGGGACAGGCAGAGGCTTCGGGCTTCAGAGGCTCTGAAGGCGTACTCGACCTGGTTGTGGCTGTTCAAGTAGCTGACCTGGATCACTCCAGCAATACTTTTGTTCCCTGCTGGGAAAACTGGACACAGCATGAAAGGATTTAAGAGAAAATGATAAATCAACAAAATTTCCTCAAAGTTCAGCATGATTCCTTACCTCTGATCTGGTTTAGGTTTAGCTCAGAGAAGGCCGAAGCAAAAGACAGCACTGATGTGACGAACAGCCAGATAATGCTCATGATGACTAGTGAGAGCATGTGAGAAGCGTGCCGTGGAAAAACCAGTGCTGCAGGGTTTTTTGAGTCTGAACCAAATCACTCGGTTAAATAGAGGTGATTCGGTTCTCTGGGGTGTGTGGACTCTGTCATTGCCGGAATGTGAAGGAAGAGGAAGAAGGAAATACGGTGCACAGGTCAGATAAAGAGGCATCTTATGTTCGAGGAGAATGGGCCAGAGGACAAAAAGATTGAACTAAAACGTCAAAGGCAAAGCTTTGAAGAAATGCAGAGGAAGGCAAATTGACATGGACAGAAAAAAACAATCAAAAGTTTATTCAGGAAATCATGGAAGAGCCATAGTAGCAAGTAGGACTCACAACAGAAAAGCAAGCTTATGAAAATATTAACTTTATTAGTGTGACTGAAGTAAAAAAATTTTCATCATTTTCAACATCTGACCACAGCACCCTGTCCTCAGGATTTCCTCTCTTGAGGCATTACTCCATCACACACGCACTTGTTATCTCTGGTGTCCTTTAATGGGCCTTTGGCACACGATGACATCCCACTTCCACAAAAACACATCTCCACAAGGGCCTGACGGCAGGAAATGGCGTAAAAGCGGGCTGCTGACGAAGACTTGGTGGTGTTTTTTAGTCAGGTGTCAGTGGGGTGAGTGAGGGTGATAAATAACCTGCAACTGTGCAAAGCTTCACGGATGTTAAGGTGAAACATGTTTTATATCTGCAAAAGGTTAAAGTGAATTAATTTACTCTGTCAATGTATTTATATCTTCCTTGGACTGGGGAGCATATTTTGAATAAAAACAAAAACCACGTGGTATAACATTAACAGTGGTTCTGTTCTTCTTTAGTAGATCACAATGAAGTGACATTCGATACCGAAACTGAAACAACTTGATATAAAACATTTATTCTTCATTTTTTAAATTGGGGGGGTGGAGTAAACATGCAAATTAAAACTAATGGTGGGGTTATGGAGTCATTTAAATAGCATATACCACTAACATTTTAATTTCTTGTTTTGTTTCTTTGGGCTTGCTAAGATTACCATTTATTTTTTTTATCAGTACAGTTTGATGCATCAACACATCTCACTATCTCATCATGTTTAATGATAAAACCATTTTTCCTGCACTTCCTTTTTTAAATATAATTCAAACAACTTTCATTAAGAGGCCAAATAATTATTTTTCTGTGAATATCCAACTCTGATTTGAGAACAACTGTGCCACTAATATTCTTTGATCAACCTAATTTAAGTCTGTATTGAAAAAAAAAAACAACCTACAGAATATTCTCAAGCACCTTTTATTTAAGGTGAAGTGAAACAAACATACCATCCAAACAGCAATTAAAACAGGCACTCAAATAGGATTTAATGACAGAAACATTTGTCTTCAATCATTTAAAAAGTGCTCTTACAAAAACAAATCTGTCAGTGCTCTGAGTCCAAAATAACATAAACACAAACCATCAACTGCAAATTATTGCACTTAGGAAACTACTTATGTGCTTTTGTCTAAAATTTAAATATCCTTTATAGAAATTAACAAAAAAAACCCAATTTTAAATATTTTAAAATCTTTTGAGGGCTTTGTTTTGTATTAAAATCTCATAGAGGTTACGTATCTCAACAAATATACACTTTTGTGGCATTTAAACAAAAGTGCCGCGGTCATCCTCCAAAGTACCAGAATGTATTATTACAAATGCATCTAAAATTAAATATGTTTAGTTACACAATATTGTTGGTCCCTAAACCTAAATTAGTTTTATATTGTCTCAGTAAACAAACAGTCAACATTTCATTCTTAATAAAATTATAACTTAATGATATTAACCACAATTAAAGCAGTATCATCCACTAAGCCTCCCAAAAACACCTCTGAACCTTCGGGTTTCCAAGTCATTTCATTCAAGTGAGTCTGGGTGTAATAATGTGACAACAAGGCAGAGATTTGTGGTTTTAGCTCCTCCGTTGTGGTGTTCTTTGGTTGTTCTTTTAGTCCACCGATCTCTGCCGTGTTTGCCGTAAAAATGTCTTACGTGTCCTCACGCCGGTTGTGGTAGTCACTGAAGAAGGTGAAAATACTGATAACCACACACATCACTACAAACAGCATCAGGAAGATCCAAAGAAGGCGGCGAGTGACGGAGATCTTAGGACAGAACTGATTGAGAAGAGCCAGGACCTCTGATATCCTCCTGCGAAGATTAGAAACCTCAATTAGACTCACCTTAAAATGAGCACATCTTTACAAAACCTAAACCTACTGATTCATGTTTAAGTAATTCAATTAAGTCCCCATTTTAAGGCTTGTACTGCCAATTTTAGTTTTTATTTGTACTTTGCTTCACTGTTTCACACATTTCAAAGCACTTAGTTAAGATTAGTCCTTAAAACTATATATTTAAGGTGAAGGAAGCAACTATAACTTGGGTTAAAAGTTACAATTTATCCATCTGAAGTTATGTTATTCCTGAATTATTGTGTCAGCCTCATTGGAAAACAAACAAAACTGTATATTATCATCTGAACAGTCCATGAAAATATTTCTGTTTCTTAAAAGCTGTGTTGTGTGGCACACAAAAACCCAACAAACGGACGATTAGACGATTCAAATACAGTGCTTGAAAGTTAAAGAAATAGCCTTTTAGGTATTGAGATGCCTGTATCTGCTGCACTTTTCTCAGTACTGTTTAAATGAACTTATAATAGATGCTGGTTATGTTTTTCAAAGTGGAACATTGAGTTACCTGCTGCTTTTATACCTCGTTCCACTTTCTTCATCCTTGTGTTTCAATTCCAGCAGTTTCTCTGCATCATTCTCATCTTCACTTTTCTCCTCCAGGAGTGCTTTGCTTTGCTTTAGTCCCTCTTGGTAGCTGCAGATAAAATATTTCATTTAAAAAAAAAAATCTGCATTGAGTGTTAAAAATATTTATCAAAGAGAGAGTTATAGATGAACCCTTTGTGTGAGTGAACCAATACTATCAATCATTCAGTGCATGCTGATGAAATTTACAGCTTATATCAGTAGTAATACTATGCACCAGGTACATACACGATACACCTTATAAGTTCTGGGTATGTACCTGGTAAATACCAGGGATGTACTCTGTAAGTACCCAATATGTTACCGGTGAGTACCCGGTATGTAACTGGTACATATTAGATATATACCAGATCGTTAAAACCTGCAAAGTAATTTTATTTATGTTTTTGTTAGTCCATATCTGATGTGTCTTCATTAAAGACCCTACAGTTGTGTATTGGAAGTATAACTATCATTAGCTGGGCACTAAGTGAGGAGAGCAGAATGATTCATGTTGTTTAAACCAAGATTTTAATTTAAAATAAACATGCGTGTGAGGGGACACCAGGAACTGTCTCATATGTTTCTACTCTTGGCTGAGGAGATCCCACAGTTCTGATTGGATCCAGAGATTTGGTTTGTCGGAGGATGATGTTTAGCATTTTACAGAATGCTAAACTCTGGACCTCAGGTTCTGTAAAACTTTCTGAGAATGTGTGATTCGGATTAGCCAACTCTCACTTTCCTGAACAGGAACAAGTGTCTGTATAAAGCTTTTGGAGAGGCTTTTCAGACTTTAACTGTAAGTGATTATTCAGTGTGGTTTGTAAAGTTAGTTTAGCAGTTGTGTCTTTGCATTATATGCAACATTGTGAGAAATTATTTTCTGTAAACAGACATGCCAGTGGTTATTTATGGCCAATAAAGCCGTCATCGCAGAATGTTTTCACACGTTAAGGAGAAGCCTCACCCTTTATTGTACGCTTCCTCCTCGATCTTTGCCTTGATCTCTGCTCTGATCTCCTCCAAGTTTACTGAAGGTTTGGCTGACTCGCTTTCCTGCTCCAGCAGACTCTTTCCACTGTATTGTTTCAGATAGGAAAGAACGGAGCAGTCAGCCTTGGACACCACCGGCTATCGCAGCAGATGTTATAAAACATTTTAAAGTTGGGTTCCATCAAAACAACGTGGGCTCATCTTAATAATGGGCACACTGCAGCTGTGGATGAGTGAGGGTGTGCATTAACGCCACCACCGCAGATGTGGTGAGTGCAAACAGAAGAAATGGAGCCGGCACATTTGTTATCAATGTTCTCATCACAGAACGTCTGGCTCAGACATTCGAGAGCTCGACTGAGCCTCACTTTATAACCACAATATGACTGGAGCCCTGCGCCTGCACTTTGTCAGCCTCTGTCACAAATGTTTAGATTACGACCCAGGACAGCATATCCTTCAACTGCGGTGGGGTTTGATTATTGCTTTTGCACTTCCAGGGTTAGTTGGAGCTCACTGAGGCTTTCTCTGCACCGTTAAAACACATCCTGCAGGTCACATAAACAAGTCCCCTAAATTTCCCCAATGCAGCACAAAATGCTTTGATAAGAATCATTAAAAGTTCAGGGTTTCTCCTGGAGCATTGTTTTCTGGGTGACCTTGAAAAATCAAACAATGGCATGGGAATTACATGCAGTAAAGTTGTATACGTGTGAACGAGTAAACATACCACTCTGCTGATGAGTGTGCAGCTTCTGAGGGCGGGCTGCTTTTCACATCGTTTGCTTCACACTAAAGAGGACAGGGATGAAGAAACTTTGCATTTTAGTGGTTAAAACTAAAATAATTGAAGATGTAGCATTCATTGAAGGAATCTATATCACCAGCTGCCTTGCATGACAAAGTTTTGAACAAAGAAATTGTGCTAAATCTGTTAGTTCTCAGAGTATGTGTTGGGGATCATTCTCAGCTACTACCACACCAAATTTAGGCTCAATATCTATCAAACTGACAGAGTTAAAGCCATTTGTGTGTTAGCTAATGTGAATTATGTATGGCGCCCATCTTGAATTGGGCTGACTCCAAAAGTCAGTCAGTTGAAGCTGTACATCCAATGATTAATGAGTGTTTCATTAAAATCTGTCCACTGGTTCATGAGATATTTTGCTAACAGACAGACTAATAATTGTACACATATGCTCACACCACAGGCATTTACATTATGGCCTTTAATGGCTGTGGGATATGACTGATTCCATCCTGACCCACTGATGACCTTTCATTCAGCAGTCAGTCGCTGTGTGGGGGTGTCATTGTATCGGAAGCTTCATAACACATTTCCCATCATGTCACATCAGGACAGGAAGACCTACCAGGACAGGAAGAGCAGGACCCGCTGTGGATCCTGCTGCTGAGCCCGGGCTGGCAGTGGTGGGGTTCTGACCCGGGACGTTGAGGAGGTTAAACTTAGGCACCACGGCTACGCTCACCCTCCGCCTGGGCAAAGCCTACGAATGAGACCATAAAAAAAACAAAAAAGAAGAAGTGAAAACCGAAAAAACTTCATACTTGAAAAGTGAAATCAACTCGATTAATTCTGAAAGCAAAAATCAAGAAGAAAAAAAAGGAGAAAACTGAAAAAAGTTTAAAGATTACTTTTCCTAGGGTGATGGACATTGATCTTGACGACCGTGGGACCCCATCATCTTGACAAAAAACACAGAAGTACAACAATATTAGTACAGAAAGCATCAATTTCCTCCTGAGATTCTTACAGTGCAGCTGGGAAGCATCGCAACATTAATATTTTACATTTGCTTTGGAAATCTTTCTTCTAAAATAAATTTTAAACAGCCATAAAAGCAGTGATTTTAATACTAAACCATTTTTACAAACAATAATGTTTAAAACAGGAAAAGCATAATATTATGAAGGCAGAACTTGTGTCATCTTTACCTCCAGGTTCTCCAGAAGCTCCATAACAGCGATTCGAGTTCTGGTTGGCCAGTTTCTTAAACTCCATCAGCTCTGCATGGTCCTTCTCATACGTCCTTCTCAGATTTTCCACATACTGCATCATGACCTCAGTGGCTTTGTTCATACGTTTCTCCTGTTTGACGATAGAATCCCAGTTCATCAGGCCAGCATCACAAGGTGTGAGCACAGAAAGGCTTTTAAATCATCACACACTCAGGTCTGTCTGCAAATGAACCCTAAAATACAGCCATCAACCTCTGATCTATGTGTTGACATTCAACTTTACCCTGAAAAATACAATAAAAATACTGTATTAAACTTTCAGATTTAAGAGCCAGGAATTAAATATGTTGTGTTGGTCACTTTCACTGACTGAAATCTGTCAATAAGCTGTTTTTATGATCAGGTCTGACCTGTTTTCATGTTATTTTAAAACAAATTGAAGTTGATTTCAGATGAGTAATTTGCATTCAAGAAATACTGTAAATTAAATAAAAGTGTTTGGCTGCCAGTGAAACTGAGTCAGTTCATCAGAGCTTCATGTAGGAAGAATTCTGATGCTAATAGAGCTGCACTTTCTGCTCAAATGGTGCTCAACCACTAGGATAATACGTTGTAATGCACCCAAATATTACGCTTAATGTGACTAGATAGGTTACTTATAGAAGAAAATTAAATCAAAATGTCAGTGATGTGACTTTAACTTAAATGAACCAACTTTTCACTTAATTGAAACAACTGAAAGCAAAAAGACCCACAAAAAACAAAACAATCAAGCAAAAAACAAACAAACCAGAAGGCAGCTACAGTGAATGCCTGGAGAAAAATCTCAGCTGATCTTTTAGTTTTTAATAAATGACTTCAGGGTTTACTTTAAAATAAAAATAACTATGTTGTATAAGGTATAACTTAATGTTTTGTTTGACACATTCAAATAAAACTAAGGTTTACGTTTAAAACCATTCTGATTATTTCATTTCAAGCATTATGATTCAACTAAGAAACAAATTATTTTAAAAAGTCTGTAGTCAGAAACATGGGATACTTCTAGTTCATTCTTTTTGAAAAACAAAAAAATTATGTAGACAGTCATTTAAATAAAATACATGATTATATATAAGTTTAATCTGATTTCTTACATTAAGAAATCCTCACTTTATAGCTTTAGGTTTAGACAATGTTTTAAGATTTTGGGTTAAAACAAGTCTTGACAAAAGGAAACAAATTCAGGATTAAATTATGGTTATTCATTTATTATATCAGGTCCCCTTCAGTAGAAATAACCTGATCAGTTTGAGCCTGGTGTCAAGACAAGCTGAAAGTCATTCAATAAGCCCCTCTGGAACAAAGATAATTAAAATGTCTATTTATGGGATCATATCATTTTTGTGTAATTGTAATAACACTGATAAAAGATTTTTAGCTGCATAAAACATGACAGACAGTAATTCATCAGGGTATTTGGGGTTATAAATAAAGACTGTTGTCTTGGAGAAACAAGTTTTTTTTAATGTTTGCTTTGGTTGGCATAAGGTCAGCCACAACATCGGTCAAAATGTTTCATTGTTGTTTTTACAGCTCCTGCCAAACATGCATTCCAGTAGTCCCAGGGGATGGTGAAGAAAACAGTTTTGAAATGCAAAAGATAAATCAACAAATTGCATCTTGTGAGAAGTAACGAGATGTGCTGTAGATGTAAAGCAGAACCTGTCGAACGGCTCCAACTATCTCTGCCCTGCTGGAGAGCCGGGTGGTGAGTCGGTACAGCACCGCCACTGTCTCTATGAGGCGCTGGTAGGCTTCACGCTGCTCCATGTTCTGCCACTGTGGTGCAGTCATCTGCAAGAAAACATAACACCATGTAACACAAATAAGGGAAACAAGGAGCTTCATCAGACACCACTTTTGTAGCTGTACTCATGAACATGACTATAAAAAGGGGCTCATTAAACAGGACAAGCACTAATAAAGAACCAGTCAGTTAATTAAACATGTGTTCGTGCTTTAAGGACCAACCTTCAGTGATCCTTTAAACTCCTCTAGTTCCTTCTCCGTGTCTTCCTCAGTCAGGTTCCTCTCCCTCTCTGCTTGTCTGAGTCTCGTCTCCAGAGTGTAGTTGTCGTTACGAAATGCCAGTGACAGCTGGACGAACGCATTCTGTGGAGAGGAAGTTACTTCAACACTCAGACCGACTCAATAAACTTCTCATTAAAATGTAATTAATAGACACAAACTTAATGTAATTAGAGTAAAAAGTTGATTTTTACAATTCCACACCACATTCTGCTGTAAAGTAGAAGTTCAACAATGTCTGATGAAGCTTCTTATATTCCCAAAGAGATATTACTTTTTAGGATCAGCTGAAGGATGGGGCATCTTTCAAGTACTGCTTCAGATGATAGAGCTCCTCATCTTATCTGAGGAAGAAGTTAATTTTAGCCAGTTTTTTCTAGGATCTAATTCTTTTGGTTAGGATCTATGCCTCATGACCATAGGTAAGGTGTTGGAACATAAACTGACCAGTAAATCAAGAGCTTTGCCCTTCGGCTCAGCTTCTTCTGCACTATGACAACCCTGTGGACTAGGTCTTCATCTGCTGATCCATTCTATCATCACTGGTGAACAAGGCTCTCAGATACTTGAACTCCTTCTCTTAACCCTCCCATGGCCTTCAGGTCAAATGGACCCAAACTTTCAAGGGCTTTTCTTCCTCTCTTCAGTTAATCCGGGTCATCGAGGGCCATTATCCCACATGTTTTTGTTGTTTCCCTGCTCCAACACACCTGATTCAATGCTTGACTTACCCCTTCAGAAGGTCTTCAAGTTCTGCAGAAGCCTGTTAATCACCCATTCATTGAAATCAGGTGTGCTGAAGCAGAGAAACAACAAAAACATGCAGGATAGTGGCCCTTGAGGACCAGGATTGGACACCCCTGTCTTAATGCAAAGACTCATCACCAACCCACAGGGAGGAGTCCAACTTTTTTTTTTTAGCACATTCCGGATATCAACTATCTTACCTTACCCATACAAGTAATGCACATAAATGCTTTATAGATTTTACTGGAAATTTAAAAGATTTATCAAGTTTCATAAAGCTAAAGAGTACGAATTTGGAAATAAATTAAGAATCGGCATCGGCAAAATACCACATGTGAGGGAGAATCAAATAACCCCGAGATGAACGCAGGGAACAATCTGTGAGTCTGACTTTTGACCTCCTGATATTATGCTACGGTCATCAAAGCCACTCTGCTCAATTTTCCAACATTCAGGCCTCCGCTGGGAGGAAACATTTGACCTTTGACTGTCCTGATTCAAACACATCCCACAGGGAGCAGTGAGAGGAGCTGCAGCTTGAACACGACAGCATCACAAACGTTAGCGTTTTCTCCACAGGAAATTGCTCCAAGTCTCTTTGGTCTGGTCAGGAACAGAAAAAAAGCACTTTCCTGTTGACAGAACACCGCCAAATACAGGCAGGCAATTTTCTTAGAGCCATGGTAATTAGAGCACTTTGGCAACAAAACAGGTTATTATAAATGTGAGGGAAAGGATTCAACCAGTCCATCTGTTTCCAGTGCTGAAGTGTTTGAACACAATAAAATGTTCAAAAACAAACAAGCTGCTGTTGGCAGTCTGTTTTATGACTTGTTGCTCTAGGATTTAAATGTAAAAGGTCAAAGTGAGAACATAAAACTTAATAGGTTTAATAAAAAAAGAGAGAGAGAAAATATGAGGTAGTGTTTTTGGTGTACAAGTAAGCACATGTTTAAATACACGCAGGGTCTCACATATTATCAGGATTCGATTAGGACATATGACTATGCAAAAGTTTGTGAACCCTAGGGTTTAAATGGCTAATTGAGTAAATCATGAGCCGTTTTTAAGAGAGACTGGGTTCTCAGCCAAGTCTCAGAACAGTCTCATAAAGGTCTGAAGCAGAAGTTTGCTTAATGTACCACAGCTTATAAACACTTATTTCACTCATTCTTTCTGGAAAAGGCTGTCCTGCGCACAGCTCCTCTGTGGTGCACACCAGGTGTCAGGTACAGAGGACTGTAGAAACATGTCAGCGTTTTCAGGGTGTGCATCTTCATTTTTCTCTTTTTAAATTTGGGAGTTATTTCTGTACCTAGAATTTCCTTCAGTGAAACATTTACTGCGGCACTGAATGCAATAAAGAAGAAGGCATCGCTGATTCATTCCTGTGCCGAACTCTGTGAGGTTATCTTTTTGTACATTTGTGTCGTCTTTTTGTTTTCACATGTAATACACAAAATGACCTCCCAAATTAATTTTACTGTTTTTTTATTTTATTTTATTTTCAGTCAGGAGGGAAAAACCTCAACTGCTTTACTGTTTTTTAAACTTTCTCTTGGTTTGTGGACACAAAATAATTTAAATCTCAAAGCTCTACAGTTTAAAGAGAGGCCAGAGACTGCTAAACAACATGACAAAGGTTGACAACTTAAAGTTATTATAACACAATAAAATAAACATCAGCTAAATAGATTACTAATTCAGTCAGAACTGAAATGTACATGCAGTATTTTAGATACTTCCAGTGTGACATCTCTTAATATACTCAGAAGAAAAGCACAACTCCTAAATGAAAGCTTGTTTTTCTGTAACTTTTGTTCTTCAAATATCTGTTCACTGTTTTCTCTCTCTAAATATAAGTTTAATGATTATCTTGCATGTTGTTTTTTATACTTTTTACCTACAGATTAAACTAAATGGCCATAACATAGCATTTCCTTTGAGCATCAGAATTTTGTTGTTACTTTTAAACAGACTGGACTAGCAGATATATTTGGTTTTTATGCCAATATAACACAAGTACCTTATTAGGATTGAAATGTTTTTTCTTTTAAAGAAATAGGTGTCAAAATATTTGCAAACGATTCACTTTTGGGAAAATAAAAAGTCAATCAGAGAAATGATACTAACCTCAACTTCTTTTTCAGTGAGTGGAGGAGCACTGAAAAAAACAACAGAAAGTGTGTTAATAATGAATGTTCTGTTTGAAACCATTAAGCAAGAAAAAAATGGAAAGATAAAAGTTAATATATGCAGCCTTTTGTTACACACCAGCCTGGTAAACCCCGATGAAGTTTGAGTTTTCGAAGCATCACATCGGAAATATTTGGTAAAGCGTCAGACTTTTCCTTCATCTCCTCTGCAGTTGTTGACTTTGATGATGGTGGAGGTCCTGCAGACATTCATTAAGTTTAAAAAAAATCTTTTGGTTTGAAGTAATGATGACAGCTTTCATGTTGAGTCTCAGTGTGATCAGTTGTGACAGTCAGGCTAACAAACATCTCCAGTCACTTTAAACTCTTTTTCTACTCCAGCCTCTCGTCTGAACTTAAAACAAAATTGTTTCTTCTTACAGTCAGTCTTTGGCTAAAATCATTTAACAATAATGCCATCTGCTGATGAAAAATAAAAAAGCACATTTTTTTCTGTGTTTTCCAGTAAATGGGAGGTTCATAGAAAAAAAACAAAAAACAGAACACATCATCATCATTTTTGGGCAGGGACAAACTTTCCCGGAGGTCCAGGAAGTGCACAGCCTCAGTGATTCGACTCAGTGTACTTTCTGTTTTATAGAACTGTGTAAAAACAGACTCTTACCTTTTTCTTGTTCAGCAGCTTCATTCAAGTCTGGCAACTTGGATCCGACTATACTTTGGTTCCGGATCAACTTGTGCTCCTGTACACAAAAAAAAAGGACGAAATGTTTTAATTTGACATTTCAGCAAAGGACAAAAAAAAGCTGCAAACGTATAGCTGGCTGAATAAAGTTTTACCTCTCTGAGTTTAGACAGTTTACTCCCTGGCAGGGTGGGGAAGTCCTTGTATCCCGAGGACTTGAACACACCTTCTCTTGGTTTATCTGAAAACGTTTCCTCGACTGGAGGTGGGAAACTTGGGGCTCCAGTTCTGGAATTAAGACTGCCGCCAGCATCCCATGAAACAGCTCTCATTAGTGGGGGAAAGGCCCCAATAGTCTTGATCTCTGCTGTGCAGGGGGCCTGCTGAGTGGGAGGTCTGGGGACGGGCTTGGCCACCCCTGTGGCTGGAGCCAGGTTTTGGTTTCGACCTGAAACCTCATCTGATTTATTGACTGTTTGCAGACCTTTCGATCCAGCAAGATCACAGTTTTCTTTCTGAACAGCAAATCGTGGTTTTAGAGTTCCAGAGGAAACTTTTCTTTTCTCACTGGGCTTCCAGTCCACCAACACTTCATCCTGGGGTTAACAAGACCATTCAATGTTCAGCACCTTGTTATGTTTATGAGTAACACACACAAACTTCATCAGGCATTAATTTCAACCAATGTTATCATCACTAAATGTTAAGATACAACTGAGATGTTCAGCATTGATTGTCAGCAACACTTAGTTACTGACAGAAATGTTACAAAACATTAACATATGATGCAGTGCAATGTAAAATATGATTTAGATTTGTCTTAGAGTTACCTAATATGAAAAAAAAGTACAAAGTTTACCATGGAAGTATCTGAAACGTTCTTATCTGTATTATTGTTAATTTTCTCTTTAGCTCTGAAAAAACAGTCATTGCTGATTGATTTATTAGTTAAATTTCCACAAATAATAACCTGAGCACAGTTCTGTACAGAACAGAGGTTTAGTTTTTGTTCAGCTTGTATTTTGTGTGTTTGTAAGAAAACAAGCAGTGTGTCTGACCTCCTGCTCCTGGTTTGTTAAATCCGGCTGCTTCTTCACTGTAGGCACATCCAGATGCTACAAAAAACATCACATTTTTCATGTTTTAATAGACATTACTTTGGACAACAATTACTGTTTTTTTGATGTAGTTATGGATATTTCAGAGACAACGTGGCACAAGGACCGACTGCTTTACATCTATTCAAAGACTTTAAACAATGACCACTCCGTGTTTTAAGCGTAAAAAATAAACAGATATTGAAAAACGTTTGAATCACAAATGGTCATCAATAATAGGTTTTGTTTTTACCTGACTAAGTGACTGTGAGTTAACTTGAGCTGTTTCTGAGGTTCCTGCAGCTGAAAGAGGAGAAAACAAGTTTTGTTCTGCTGATTTGGATATTAAAACAATTATTCCAATGAAATCAGTTTGAGCTATAAAGAACCAGAGCTTAAACAAGAATCAGTCTGATAATTTGTTGGTTTTTAGGTCAGAAACACATTCACGCAAAATTAAAAAAAAAAGCATGTAACTAGTTTTAGTGCAAAACAGATAATTTGGTATATCTGAAGAGTCTGAAATGAAACACAAACCAGTTTGAGGGGCCACAATTATAGAGCTGCTTCTTGATGAGCATGGTGAGGTTGATGGTGTTGGAGTTGGAGAAAGACCTGCAGAGAAAAAAAAAGTGAAATAAATGAAAGGCCAGAAAAATTACATACATAATAAATATCTATATTATGTATAAGGTATAACCAAACAACCACAAACTAATGCAGAATATTTAAGAAGTTACTATAAACACATGGGAGGAAAAAACCCTAGTTTTATTTGTGCATGTGCACGTGTGAGGTTGTGTACCTGTGGGCGAGTCAGTGAGGCTGCTGGTGGATCGGCGTCCTCGGCGGGTCAGAAAGCGGTCGCTGACCTTCTTGGCCTGATCCAGTAGCTCCAGGTTCTTCTGTCGATCTTCTTCAGAGAGCTGAAGCTCCGGCAGCTGATCTTTCACCAGGTCGATCACGTTACCAGTGCTGTCTGAGGGAAGAAACACACGCTGGGATGCTCTTTGCCAACTCCCATGATGCACAGAGACAAACAGTACTCTCATCTTTCATGTATTTTTTATTTCTGTAAGCTCTGTTCTTTCATTTTTAGCCAAATACAATGTAATGAGGGTTATACATTTCATTAAATTGTTAAAAAAAAAGTTAAATCTCAGGAATCACAAGAGTCTTTTAATCCTTCAATGGGAGTAATTCTCATTTCAGCTGCATCTCTGAGGGATATAAACAGAACTAAAGCTGAAGAGTTAAGGTGAGAGAAAATGTCCACACATATTCCAGAGCCAAAAGTTTTACTACTTCTTCATGAAATAGTACTTATAAGGAAAAAGATTAAAGTGATGAAAGTATCAACGGCATTTCAGGCATGAAACGTACAAACGTACAATCCGACAGATTTATCAGTCAGGAAGGAGATGACCAAACCTTGTGTTGTACAGTTTAGGGTTTATTGAAACGTAGCTTCTTCTTACAAAAGCTGAAAGTGACTGACTAATGGAAAAGTTCTCCAGAAACTGATGACGCCAGTTTAAGCTAAAACAAAATATCAAAATGTTCTCATGGTGTTTATTTTTAGATAACAGCTGCAGCATCTCAGTTTGCGCATTTTCATGAGATTACACACCAACTGTGGTGATGGGTCCGCCCGTGGAGTTTCTGGCCTGGCGAGCTCTGGGACTGTGTGGTCTGAGAAAGGAAACGAGTGATTTTAAGGATTTGATTAATATTCAAAGTTATATCTGAATGTTTCAGAGTTTGAGATAGAAGTCGGTTACCTGTTTTGCTGGAGAGGGCGCCCCTCTTGTTGGACAATGACAGACTGCTGGGGGTAAACGATGGTGGGGGTGGTCACGATGACAACCTGGCTTTCCCCTGCTGGTGTGGACTGTTCAAACCAACACAAAACAGCAGCAGCAATGTCAAGATAAAACAATTAAACACTGAAGGCAGAGCTGACTGAGCCACTGTGGAGCTCAATCAGGGTAAAGCGTTGAAGCATGTTACTCCCAAGTACTAAGTACATACTTGTTATGTACCTTGTAAGTACAGGGTAACAAATCACTTCATTATACTGGTTGGTCCCAATAGGTACCAGGTACATATCCTGTAAGTACCAGATTTATCCCCTTAAGTACCAGGTACTTAAAAAAACCAGAGGTACGTAACAAGTATGTACCCCTTAGGCACCAGCTATGTCCCTGTAAGTGCCAGGTTTGTCCGTTGAAAGTACCCAGTACATACCTGGTATATACAGGGCCGTATTATGTATGACTCAGTTTGTTTTACTAACTGAGTTGTTCCAAGTCCTGGGAGACAATGACAGACTGATCCGTGACAATTTGACTCAAACAAAGTCACTCAACAATGACTAAAAATGAAATAATTTTCTGCAAGCGGAGCTTCATGTTCCTCAGTCAAATGATTGCTAATCACACTACAGCTGCTGTAAACATTCTGAAGCCTCTCAGCGACTAAAGTTCAGCATCAAAGATTTGCATCCTTTACTAAAATTACACTGCTACATATTTTCATAATGGCATTTGAGATCTAATTGCATCAATTACAGACAAAGTTCAAAAGAAGAATTATCATCAACAGCAACAAATTGGTCTTTTAGGCATATCATCTGGGATTAGACTGTTTTTATGTTTGAAAAACACTTAAAAAAGTAGAGAAATGAACCGACAGTGGCTGCCATGATAAATGCCAAAGAAAAATATTCTTAGCATGAGGGATGAGGGGAATTTAAAGCTAAAGGTTAAAACAAAGTAAACATAGGAAGTGAAGGTGGATGCACATCGAGATGTGGAATAAGAAAAAAAAAGAAAGATCTGAAGCCAGTGTGATTACAGCAGATGTGATATAACGACAACTGAGTCGTGTTTTATTAGTTTTGCAGTGCTGCATTCATCATTCATCGTTTGCAACAAAACACACCAGTTATCATAAAAAAACTCCAACTGAATCTGTTAATCTCCTTTGTATTTTTCTAAGAAAAGTGTAAAGAACTTAAATTTTTTCATAGTTTAAAAAATAAGTAATGGCAGCTGTGACATTTGAATAATTTTAAATTTCATCATTTCAAAACTTGGAGTCATGCCTTTGGCTATGCACTTATTTAGCTTCAAAAACTCATAAAACATCAAGAAATGAAGTGAATGAGACTCATTTGTTAACTTTTTGTGGGAGCTAATTAAGATAGGACCAAAATAAAATGTGCTCTGAGGCACCAAAAATTTCAATTTGTAGAAATCTTCACTTCTGCTTTTTTTTCTGCACAGCTAAACCTCACTTTGAACAGGAAGCATCTGCAAGTGAAGAATGTTTATCTGGTTAAGAGTACAGTGTGCTTTATTTCAAGAGGGACGGATCAGAAAAAAAAGGAAAAAGAGACTCATTTTTGAGGGCAGATTTTAGTAAAAACATTGGTGGAATTTTCCCCCCAGCCAAATGAATGATGTGCTCGGATGTTTTAGCTGTTCGGACTCACTGTACTGGGAGAGCTGGAGGAGCTGTCCATCTCCTCGGGAGAGTCCTCCTCTTCCTCGGGCAGCGTGGGCATGACGGGGGGCCGAGAGGGGTGAAGGCGGACGTACGGGAAGATAAAAGGTCTCTCAGAAGCAAACGGGGCGTCACGGCCCTGCTTAAAAGGAGACTCCTGCTGTAAGAGCTTCTCCTCTTGCTGGAGCTGCAGGATTTTAAACATATAAAGACACAAATGTATATATTTTAGACTGAGCAGACAAATGAGCAGATGAGAATCAGTCTTATCCGCTTATCTTAGAGAGGAAAGACCCTCTTTTAACCACAGCTAAAAGAGCTGACCTACACCGTCGCACATAAACAATTCCTAAAATAGCTTCATCCTTGAGTACCGAGCAAAAGACTCTAACTCAGAAAGGATTCCTCTGCTGTCTCAGAATTCTCTTCTATAACTCAGATGGTTTTACTTTGTAAAGCTTATATAACTAAAAAATATGTATTTTTTTCAAAACAAAAGAAAAGGAAATGCTGTGAGACATTAATAAATAAAATGCTTAGCATTCCTTTTAGGAATACATATCACCTGCTGCCTTTAATGCCAGAATTTTAAACTGAAACCATCTTTTGTTGAGAAATGAGTTGTAGCTGTTTTGGTCAAACCTTGAAAATAACATTATGTGGAAACACATGAGATATCTCCTGTGATCTGTTAGTGTTATTCAGCTACTAATACACAAAATTTTAGCTCAATCACTGTAGAACTGACAGAAGTGTAGTCATTTTTGTGTAAACTACAGTTAATTAGATATGGTGGCCATCTTTGATTGGGCTGACTCCAAAAGTTATTCAGTTGTAGAGGTACAGCCAACACTTCCTTTCTGAGAGTTTTATTTAAATATGTCTAGTGGTTTATGAGATATTTTGCTAACAGACAAACAGGATTCACTCTCACAGTTAATGCCAAAGCTTTAAGTAAAAATGTGGTTCAATGAATGAGCTGGGGATTAAGCTCAGCTACTACCACAATAGATTTTAGTTCAATATCTGTGAAATTAGTTGTGTTATGGCTATTTTTTGTAAGAGTTTCATTACAATTTCTTCAGTGCTTCATGGGATTACAGTACAGACAAATAAACACACACAGACACGGACAAAAACATCGCCACTTCAACAGCAACCGCCAGCTTGAAGTCGAAGAAAATTTAACAAGTCATATGGTCTATTTTTATTTAAATTACTGGCATAAATATAAGTCTTGGATCATTTGTAGCATCATAGATCAACAGGTTTTAGTTGGGATCTATGGACGAGGATCTGACAGCACAGTTCACATGGTGCAGGTGGCGGTGACAGGAGAAAAACAAAGAATATACTGCAATATGAAAAGTCTGATTTTGTCTTTGAAAAGGTCATAAAACCCAAATTTAAAACAGAATTCAGGTCATTTGCAGCAAACACCTCCCTACATTGCAGCACGGGTGATAAAATTTTCCTGTTCCTTATTTTTTTTCCCACACCATTACGTTCTGCAGGCAGTTTCTGACCAGCAGTGTTTGGTTATTGTAAGGCTTTGCTGCACTCAGTGTGGCTTTGCTCTCACAGGCTGAATGAAGCGATGAGCCCCTGAGGGACACGGCTCAGCAAACAAAAGGACTTATAAACAGATTATTAAAAAAAAGATTGCTCACTGCGTGGAAGATTACTGGGAGGGCCAGTTGTTACTCTTGAGTTTGCAATTAAAGCTGAACAACACGGAATTTATTAAAGCTAACAATGAAACACATGGGGATTTAAAAAAAGAACAAATTTTATGAAAAAAAAATAAAAAATACATGAAGGGAAATGCAGTATGCAGTTTTAAAAAGAACCTGTCTATATATTAGTTTTACATTGCTCAAATGTAGCCTAACGATTAACTTTACTTTACCTTTTGTCATTATTGGAGTCTAACAAATTACTACAAGTCAACAGACAAGAAAACTTTTATTTTTTTCTGTTTTATGAAATAAAATTTCACGCCATACAGCTGATCAATGTTATTTCATGGTTACCAATGGCAACCACAGAGAAAAGAGCGAAGAAACAAAATTTCACTGAGGCAGAACTTGATATGCTGGTCAGTGAAGGGAAACAATAAATAGTCATCAATGACTGTGTTGCTTTCAGCTAAGCTAGCAACGTGCCTTAACTCTTCTGCAGCTGTCTGAGACATCTCTGCTACAACTTCACTTCCTCTCAAATGAGGCGTTCTCCTGAAACGGCCAAAAGTGCAGGCACATGGATCCTGCTCCTTCCTGTTTATTGACCAATAGGAGAGGAGCTAGACTAAGAATGCAGCCCTCCTCATTTGCATAATGAGGCAGAAACGCATACGGTAAAGGAAAAAGAGGAGACGAGGAAATGTAAAGAGAACAAACGCTTGTAAAAGGAAAAGGCAAAACAAAATATATCTATTTCTGCTTTTATTGTCTATTTCTGCTTTTATTTTTAATTATGTCAGTTTTGGTCCTCCATACAGCTCTTCCCTTTAAAGGAAAAGTAATCATGCAAATCTGAATGCAAACAAGCTTTAACCCTTTGAAGAAGCCCAGCGTCCCGAGCAGAGTCAGAGGTTAACGGCTTTGATGCTAATGCGCTTCACATTGATTTTACCAGAAAGAGGAGGATTTCCATATGCATGAGCACCACAGGTGTGGCTGCTGCCTGGGTCTGTCCTCATGTCCAGCGTGGGCTGAACAGAATTAAAAGGTGCGATGAGTTTCTGTCAGTGAATGTGAAGCTGAAATAAAAGCAGAGAGCTGCTCAGTATCATCACAAACATGACAAGTTCTTGGGAATGTATAGGGACAGAAAGGCTGTGAGTCACTGGGGAGGAAATGGGTTGTTTAACAGCAGCAGGAATACTTCCTGACTATAAGAGTGCAGAGTCATAGAGAAAGAGAAATTACTTCGTTTTTTTCTGTCTGCAGAACTCTTTAGTGCAGATGATTTTCTATAACCAGTTTTATCACCTGCTTCTGAAAGACAGAGACAATACTGTTTTGGCCTGTGTGTGTGTGTGTGTGTGTGTGTGTGTGTCTGTTTGCAAAAGAAGTCTCGTGAACCACTGGACAAATTTTAATGAAATTTGCAGAAAGTAAGCATTAAATGTACGTCTACAACTGATTAACTTTGGAGTTAACTCAATTTAAGATAGCTAACAGGCAACCGATCTTTAGAAACACAAAATTGGCAATAACTCAATCAGTTTTACAGATATTAAGCTAAGCTTTGGTTTGATAGTAGCTGAAACTGAGCCCCAACACAAACTCTGAACACCAACAGATAGCACAATATCTTTGTTCAAAATTTTGCTATTTGGAGTCAGCTCTGTCTGTTATCAAAACATCACATGAACCACTGATTGGATTTTAATGAAATATCCAGGAAATAATCCCTGGATGTACCTCTAGTACTGTTTAACTTTTGGAGTTAATCCAGTTCAAGCTGGCTACCACAACTATTCAACATTAGCCAACACAAAAGTGGCTATAACTCAGTCCGTTTTATGATAATTGAGCTACAATTTCATGTGGTGGTAGATGAGTGTCTATCATAACATATACTTCCAATATTGCAGAGGCTTGCACATTATGCTGTTTTCAAGGTTTGACCAAAATAACTATAACTATATCATTTCTCATTGTATTAGGATTTTAGTCTAAAACTCTGGCTTGAAAGGCAGCAGGTGATATGCATACTTTCAAGGAATACTGAGCCTTTAATTATATTCTGTTTTTGTTACTACAGCTGGTTTATTTTAAATAAAATATTCAAAATATGAAGACAAATATTTGGAAAGAAGAATGAGGGAAAAACCAGATAATTTAATGGTATGAATCTATGTGTCAGTCAAAAACACAAAAATAGAAAACAACAACAAAAGCTGGTTTCTGTCGTATTCCATTATTAAAACTAATATTTTACTGATCAAATAAGCTTCCAAATATGGCTCCACAAGTTTAAAACTCCTTTCTGAAATAATCCGTGTTGTCATGTGACCCTGACGCATCACTTAGAGACACGAATGAAGCTTCGTTAAGCTTTAAAGTAATTGAAACTAAACAAAGCACTGCAGGAGACTGAGAGGTGCAGAGTGTTTGTTCTGCAGAGCATGACATGGAGATAAATATTGCAGAGTAATTGAATCACTCAGATTATTTCCTGTGGGAGAAAAGGACAGAACATACAACCCTGAGCTCAGATAACTCCTTGAACACAACTCCCTTTTCCCTTTTCTACAAACAAGCAAGAAAGAAACTTCACTTCTATCACAACAGTCAGAGTCAGAAGTGGCTTTTTGTCGCGGGACAGCTTCAGTGCCTCTGTCCCGAAAGGAAAGATGAAGGGGACCAGCACCCTCCTCCCCATTTCTATTACATAAGTCTGCTGCTTGGTGCCAGATTTGTTTAAAATTTGGTTGTGTGAAGCACAGAGTGCAGAGCAGCAGAGGAAGTGGTTACCACAGAGGCACAATCTCAGATACCATGGACTAGGAAGTGTGAGAAAAAATAGGACACATCATGGACACAGAGACGTTTCAGAAGGAGCAGATTAATTTAGCAAACTTCAACATTATGAAAAGTGATTTTCACATACACGCAGTTTTGTATAAATTCCCTCCTGCACTCACAAGAATAAAACTTTTCACAAACTTTCAAGCAAATGTTTGACACAGTTTGCAGACAGACTGACAGAGCAGAATCTAAATCAGCCCTTCAGACCCTGCAACTGACCTCCTGAACCCGTCCCCAGAAAACATGCACATTACCTGAGCCCGCCGCTACGGTGCTGCGGTCAAACACATGCACTGATGGCTCCAACTCAGACTGACTTCCCACAGCCAAACTGTCACTCTCAGCCTTTACCCCAGAAAACTCCTCAGTCCTCAGGGCTTCTCCTTCCTTCTCCCGTCCCCTCCAATCCCTGTCTTTTTTCAGCAGCAGCCTCTCTTTCACTCCTGGGAGCTTTTACCATTTAAGGAGAAGGACTCAGTGCACAGCTTTAGTGTAAGTGTGTGTGTGTGTGTGTGTTTTCTCAGGCATCTGGTCTTCTGATCATCCATCGACTAGGACCTGCAGAAAGTTACGAAGCAGTGTTATTTGTCTTTCTGCAGGGTTTGTTTTGTTTTTATGAAGGAGGTGTAGGAAACTTTGGCGTGTTGTTTTGTGTTGAGGTGCGTTTGTGTGAGACAGAAACCGTAAATCACATCTGTCTGATCTGTGTTTACTCTGCTGACTATGAGAAATTCATGCATCCACTTCCGAGCTCTTGAGATCCATTATTATTTGATAATCTGATTTGTCAAAACTTCTGACATTAGTGCTCCATCTTGCTGGTTAGAGTTTTATGCTGCAAACGTGCCGCATTTCACGGAACAGAAAACACAGCAGTTTGTACTTTGGAGGAAGAGAACTGCTTGAGTTACATGATCATCTTCAATTCCAACTGTTTAGGAAAGAAGCAGTTTGAATGAGTAAGTCTTATGTTATTCTTTTTCAACTACAGAGGAAAAAAAATATTATCCTCAAATTTATTTTAACAACACAAAGGTTCTATGGTGTAAAAACTGTTTGTAAATGGTGGTAATTTGCTCTTAAAAGGGAACCTCTTCTGAGAAGATGTTAGCCTGACTCTCCCATGATAATTATTCTCTTATTTTCGCCACTAAAATCATTCTGTTGTTTACTGCAGGTAAGATGCTGACTCCATACAATCTAAAAAAGCTAAACCTTTCATTGGACCTGAGCCTAACACTCAGGCATATGATAAATAAGTATTTATATGTCTATTTATTTTCATTTCCTTTATTCAAAATTAGACACACACCAGTAAATAGATAATAGCCAGTCCAAGATGAATATCTGAATAGTTTTCCCATAATTCCATGCATGTCCTCACAGTCCAATGAAGTGCCCTGAAAGTTTAAATGAGGAGGGGAACTTTACTTTGTTCAGTAAGACAATGCTAAACCATATTCATTGTGCAACACGATAGCTTTGATGTAACTCTGCCTGAATGCAGGTCAGCCGTATCATCTAATAAAAAGATTTGCCATATAATAAAAAAGTAAAAAGGCAGAAATATACTATTCATAGTTCCCTGTGTGACGTCACTCTTCAGGACACTCCCCCTCCCTTGTCGCCATTGCGATAGCTTCAGCCATGGCAGAGGAGACATTTCTGTAGCAATCTTCTTCATATAACTTTCCTTCACACAAGAGTGGTCAAGATTGAGTAAATACCTGGATTTAGTTTGCTTTGAAGCCATCGTTGTCTGGTGCTTACCTACCAAAATGGCAAAAATATGTCTTCCGGCTGAGACTTGTTGGAGCTTTGTATTGGACAGCTAAAATGTCATCTCTTTCAAAAGAGTAACAGAGGAAAGCACTGGAAATGTTGTCACTGCACCACCTCATTTGAATATAAGTTTTAGATTAATTAAAAACGTCTCGTAAAACGTTGAACATCCACCCTGCGTTGTAACCTAAAGATAAGTGATAAAAATAAATGGTCTTAACAAGATTACAGTGAGCAGAAAGAGAAGTTCTGCTGTACAAATATGTATTAATTTTATCCCGTCTTTTAACAAATTTAGTTCAGCATCAACTAGAATATTTTGTCCAGGTGGGCCTTGTTTAGTTAGCGGATGTACAGTATGTTTTGTAAGTTACAAGTTTATATATCCATCCATAAATCCTCTTTACCCTCCGGTTCCTGCAGGGTTGTGGGAAGCTGGTGTTTATATTTTTAGGCAAAAGTAAATTCTTATGTAAAGGTACATCAACACCCTAAAAAGTTCTCTCACATGAAGCAGCATAACAACATAGACTTTGTCTTCTTTACGTATTTGTTATCAGAATTTGAGCCGAGAGACGGGGTCTTACCTCGCTGCCGCAGCTGCCTCGTCCTGTGGCACCTGTTAGAGTCAGAGCACAGACCCACTGTGAAAACAGCTGATTTGCATGTAACAGCAAGGCATGAGCAATGCAAATGTCATGGGACAGTAAGAAAAAAAAGAAAGTCTGTGTGCGTGTGACAGACACAAAAAGAGAAAATAAAGAAGGAAGACTTTTTTTTCCCCCTGTGAGGCTGATGATTACATTGGGGCATTCATCTGATTGGTGAAACTATTGTTATCTCTTGTTTCAGGAAGTATGCCACCCACCCCACCTCTATAACTAGGGGCAACAATAACCTGGCAACCATCTCCGGCGCACGAGGTGCCTGATCCGCTGGTTGAAAGCTCTTGTCGTCTGCTTCGGGGGCTTTCAGAAAAAGACTTGTGTTGTTGTAACCAAACAAAACTCTTGGATTTGATTTTGAGCTCCATCAGAACTTAACAATGTGTCACTTTTCATTTAAACACAGAGCTGCAACGGAACTAGATACACGCTGCTTTCTAAAAATATTTTGATTCAGTTCAGCCAGCGAGAATGGAACATCCTTTAAACATTACCTTTAAAAGCAAGTTTTATTTATTGTAAAAGTGCAGTGGCATGCCTTAAACTGGTTTAATCTCAAAGGAAGTGAAATGCCTATAAATTGGTTTTAAAAGCGTTCATGGAGGCAAAGTATCCTGTCAGATTCTGTAGATGGCATCTAAGATACTATGATAGGACCGACAGGGCGGCACTGAACACCAACTGAGGTTTAAAGATTTGACATTTATTTTTGTAAGAAATGTTTCTTACAAATTTAAGTCCTGATAGCATCTTGGCTCTTCAGATCAGAAGGAAAACTAAGCAGTTGGTTGGTTCACCAGACAGTACTCAGACAGATCACCATTACTGTTTTACAATTATTTACCACTCTCAGCTGAGGAATACTAAAGCTAAACTTGAATTTAATACTTGTTTTTTGTTGTCATTATTGAAAATTTTAAGAGAAGCTCAAAAGAAGCATGTTTTTCCACGTGAAAGCTGCAGAGCAGTTCAGAAATCTTAAGAGGAGCTCAGTATTCACCTGCTGCTCCTTCATGCTGAGAGGAGCCTCTTCGGGTGGTTAGCTTTATGGGAATGTTTTCTGAGTCCCTCTAGTTAAAGGTTTACCAGGCGTGACCAGCTGAGTGAAGGCAGGTTCTCCCATTTGTTTCAAAGGAAGCAGAGAGACAAGAACTTCTCTGGTTTTACTAGTCTGCTCCAGTTATGAGATCTATTCTCTGTTGTTTTTATGAGTATACAGCATTTTTTTGTGGTTTGGTAATGGTTTTACATTTTTGAAAAAGTGTCTACATTGTCTTTGATAAACTAAAAAGGTTAAACTACAGTGTTGCAACATATATGAAACACTATATGTTAAAAAGGCTCCGTGCATCCTCACAATCACTGGATTATACTCCTTACCGACAAACATCAAAATGGATTCTGTAAACTTCATATAACCAGTAATAACTCCAGCTGCAGTGTTTCAGACATGTGGTTTCAGCTTAATTTGCTTAGCAAAAACAAACTAATGTTAACATGGAATGACACAGTGACAACTTTAAACACAAGGCTGTATAATACTCATAAAAATGAGACACTGACACAAGTCCTGCCTGTCCTTTCAGCTCCCCACGGATTCCTAGCAACCTAAACTAACTCCAGACTCTCTCCAATGTCCCAAATAAACAATCCAGTAAAATATTTGGAACAAAGATGTGGAACAAAGATGACTTTTCTTTTAGGAAAAACCCATTTCAACATGGTTAATAATGAGAAAAATAATAAAAAGTCCTATGATTTAGAATAGTTTAGAGAAATAAGTCTCAAATAGGATGATCTCTCAGGGTTTAAAAAAATTTACAGATTTGTTTTTGTCTTTCTGGTTTAAAAAAATATTCACATAAATGTTTGTCTTTTGAGATGCAATTATTTCTTTGTGGAAAAAAATGATGTAAAAGCAGTAAATTGGAGATGATACCTTGTTAGCTTAGCTTAGACTACAAACTGGCAGCAGCTTATTTTCTTTATAAACAGGAAGTCAAATCTGTCCTCGCTGCTAAAACTAAATGAGATAACTGATGAGATCTTCATATTATTTTGAATAATTCTTTCTTTTGGTCATGATGAATATGTAAAAATACACATACACATAATAGTTCAATGATCGACTCCAATGTTTTGCATTTGCTGAAGCAAAGAGTTTGTATATAAGTCCTTCAAGACAAATCTGCTGTAAAAACATGTTCAGAGAACAGGGAATAAATAGCTTCTAAAAAGACTGATTTTCCTCCCTAAATAACTCAAATAACAAATCCATACCTAAAAATATGCTGTGTTTGCATAAAAAATAATCAGTCTGATCCCTCCAATTATTCCCAATGGTCCATTTTGACAGATAACATACACACCCCCTTCTCTGTTCCAGCTGTTGTGCAATCCAAACATCTGCCTATTCTCAGACATCCTCAGGGATTACCACCAGAAAAGGAAGCAGCTGTAATTAGTCTCTGTCTAACTGTGTACCCCCTAACAGTACTGATGGTGTTTTTGTGGTGCAGTCACTGTACCATTCATGGGTCGCTGTGGAGGCTCTGTGACTTCTGGGAAAACGGGAGGCAGAGGACGCTTTGTGCCGTCTGTCTTCTCAGGTTCAACACTGTCTATAGGGCCTGTGGTGTCTGATCCAGGATCAGCTGGAAGACTGAGACCTGGTGACTTTAGGAATATTAAATAATAGGTTACTAATGTTACTAAAAGTACAAAAAATGCCAGTATACAGTATGTATGTATGGTACTTGAACAAAGTGAAACCATTGGATAAAGCCAAACAGCGCAGAGTTGGTTTTAATTTACACACATAAGACGTTTAAAAGATAATGATGATGATTCAAAATATCATAGCAAAATGTAAACGAACTTTTTCTGCTTTTAAGTGCAGAAAGTGGACAGAAAATCTGAGCAATCATTACCTTTTCATAAAGTTTTATACATCATATTTACTGTATTCAGTTTTTTCTTGGCTCAAAGCTTAAAGCGAATAAAATGTAAGTAAACTTGTCAGTTTATTGTAAACAGTTTACAGGTTTCCCACAGAAACAGACCTGGGATGAAGTTTTCTCTGTGATCGTGGCCTCCAGGGTGTTCAGCTGCTCATCAGTGTTGGCTGCCCGGCCCGCAGCCTCCTCCACCCTCTGAGTAATGTCCTCCATCCTCCGGGTCACCTGGCTCACCCTCTGCTCGCTCTGCCTCACCAGCTCGGCCGTCTCGAGGGCGCTGCTGACCATAACCTCTATCCTCCCGAGGGTCACCAGTAGCCCGTCTGTGGCCACCTGAGTTTGTTTCTGCTCTGAGGCTGTGATCTTCTCCGGCTCTGTAACCACGGCTGCATCCCCATGGTCCTTCACCACCTTCTCCACAGTTGTACCTGTTTCCTGTTCATCTGTGTCATTGCTCTTTTCGGTGTGAGGAACACCAGATATGGTTTTTTTCTTGGCACACTCCTGTCCAGATCTTAGAGAGGCTTGCAGGTGACAGAACTGCTTTCTCATACCACTGGTGGCATCTTCCTCTTGCAAGAGCTTCACTTGTTTCTCAGAAAGCTCCTGCAACAAGTTTGTGCCCTTTGTGCAGATCTTTGCCTCTTCTACACTGTGGCTTCTCCACCAGTTCCCCACTGCCACCTTCCTGGCCTCCTGGATCTGATTCTGACTTCCAGTTTGGTTTTGATTTTTCTCCTTCTGCTTCCCTTCCACCTTCTCCTCTTTCTCCTCCCACACAAACTTGCACAGCTCCTGCTCCTGCAGCCTGAAACCGCAACCACAGCTTTATAAACACCTCTTTTACACGCTGTTATGTAGCTACCAAGGAGTACTAAAAGTGCACTTATCCCTCATAGAGTTTCCCTCAAAGAAGACAGTAACTCTCATTGAGATGCCCATAAATATACTGTCAAACTCAGACACTATTTTTATTAGCTTTGCTTCTGAGAAGAGAGGCTAACCTCGACTGTACCCGTTCTCTTACCATAACAGGAGAAAGAGAGAGAAATACTCACGTACACATTAGAAAAGTGATGTTTGATGGTTGTCTGTTGCTGGTGAAAAGGCCTCTCCTGAACAGCAGAAGAGTCCTGTGTATGAAACACAGTAGGTAAGTTTGGTACATCCTCCTGTATGCAACCCCTGTCCTCCTAATATGCTGCTTCCTCACCTTCTCAAGAGGTTTGTTGTGAAGATGATGAGTTTTTTCTTTGCTTTTGACTCTGTGAATCTGAACACCATTTATGTGTTTGTGAAAGGATGGCACACTTTGGTCATCCAGTGCTTTCTGATGCTGCTGCAGACAAAGAAACAAATGACAGTGACCACACAAGATAATAGGTACCATGAAAAGACAGTAAATAGTACTAACCTGATGAATGTCCTGGATCTCGCTCTGCAAAGAGCTGCGGTTTGATGGAGGATTTGAACTGTGGAGACTCTGAGGACTGACAAAATGTCTGCTGTACCTGTCAGATTTCAGCACAATACATTGAACATTGCCAATCAACAAGTACTTATGCTGTTGAAAAACATTTTTATAACTGAATCATGTGACTCCTGTAGTGCCTCCAAATTTTGCTTAAAATAGACCAAAACATTTCCTTGAGTTCTTTACTTTATTCCAAATCTGTAACACTTCAGGACACAGTTTAGTATTGAAGTGGTCCCTGAGGTTCAGAACAAAAAGAAAACAAGACAAGAATTATGAGAATAATGCTCAAATGTATTTTCTTAAAGGCGTTTTGGGTCTAAACCATTTAGAAGCCGGTGACATGTGGAGTAGGGAGAATGAGCACAGTTTAAACAACATGTCAGCTGAAGCCAAATGCCTTCCTCAGACACAAAGCAAATTTTCCAACTGGCTGATACAACTATAACGTTTTCATGTGAAGCAAAAATATAATTTAAGACAAATAAAATAGAATCAGTGAATTTGCTGCAACGCGTTGCATTTCAGGCTGACCAGCAGACAAATGCAGGTGTTTTTTTTATTTTTTACTGTTACACATTTATCTAAAAGATTGCTTTGACAAATCAACCTCGCAAGCAAACATTTTCTCCTCCATTTTATTAAAAACACTCATTTCTCTCTGTTCGACATCCCTTCAAGTCAACTCGAGAACCAGAGACTGACAAAGGAGCAGAGTGCCATTTAGACACTTGAGATACTTCTGTGGTGTCGTGCGAAACATTTTCACATTTGATGAGCAAGAATTAACAGTTAATGAACAGCTATGCACCGGTGACATGTCCACAGTTTACCCTGATACCAAGCAGCAGCTTCCTGTGATCCTGAACAGGAAAAGTGAATAAAGTAAATGGAGATGGATGAGCATACTTTAAAGAGAGACAACCACACACAGTGGTTCCAGTTTTTCATTTACCTCAAAAGAGTTTGGTGTGAATGTTCCTGTAACCTCATCAGCTCCGACTGCAGACCCTGCAGCACCAAAGGACAGTGAGTAGGCTGGAAAAACAGCTAATTATTGTAAGACATTCATTAAGACTCACTGGTAGCTATAATTATTGGTTCAATTACATCTTTTTTAATTGCGTTAAACATACCTCTATCATTTTGTGACTCTCCAAATGAGAGTTCTTCATCTTCTCCATGAGAATGTCTTTCTGAACCGCAACATTTAAAAGGGAAATTAAAAACACAAAACAATATCTGAACATATTCTTTCACAAAGGACTGACCTTTATTGTTTCTCTCTCTCTCAGCATCAGTGTGAGCAGGGTTTCCTTATGTTCAGCCTGAGAAAAAGAACATTTAGCTCAAAATACAAACCGGTAACACTGAGACCAACACACTCATACCCTCAACTCAGTGTTGACCCTCCTCAGTTTGATGAGATTGTCTTCTGCACAGGAGCTTTCAAAAGACAGTTTTTCATTCTGTGTAATAAAATGTAACATTTCCATCATGTAAAGCTACAGTTGTTGTTTGTTTAAAGGTTGAATCTGATTTAATAACTGAGATGTACATCACCTTGTCTTCAAGTTCTCCAATATGAACCTTTAGACGTTCAACCTCACTGGTCTGAACAAAGAAAGAGTCACATGAAAAACAAAACAAAGCAAATACAAAAATAAATAAATGGGGGTTTGATCATTTTGATGTTTCTTTTTTGAGCTGCTGAACATTTGATGTACCAGTTTTGTGAAGCTCCTCCGAGTGCAACTGGCTCTTTCCTCAGACTCTTTTAACATTTGATGAGTCTCCTCCAGTTCTTCTGTCAGGGATCGGACTCTGATGGCTGAACGCTGAACACTGCAGGCGCACACACACACACACACACACACACGGAACAATACAATGAACACAACACTGTTCATATCCAAAGTGTAAAGAAAATGCAAGAAAACAAAATTTTTTTCTTTGGAATTCCACCTTACTCATGGCACTGTGGTTATTCAAATGTATTTTAGAAAATAAAAACATTTCAACACTAAACATTTTAGTCTACTAAGAATATATATATATTACTTTATGAATACATTAATATTTTAAAAGCCAAATAGCTGGAAGTGATTTGTTTACAACATTAATAAACAGGTTCCAAAGACTGATAAATAAAATGTCAACAGTGTGACTGCTTCAGAAAAGATAGATTAAGCCTTAAAAAGCCTTAAAAGACCTTTTCTGTGTCCAGTTTATAAAGGTGAAACTGACATAGTTTTCTAAAGGTTTCCAAGCATAGCATATTACATAAACAGGCCCTTGGGTCTCTTGTAATTATACAAAAAATAAATTCTTGTACTTTTTTGTCTCAGTTTGTATTCAGCTGGACAGTTTCTTTTTGTTTTCTTCTTCTTTTTTATTATTGCCCCTTTATTGGTTTCAGCTCTTGTTGCTCATTAGTTCTCAGTGTATGAACATACTTTGCTTCCTGTTTTGAGCTATTTACTTTCATTGTATTGCATTCTGTCATAAATAAATTACAATGATAAAACCAGACAATATAGTTGCATTTTATAGCGTAGAATTCAAGAATTAAAGAAAACAATGCAGCTGATCTTTCACCTGACCAGCTTTGTTTGTAGCTCTGTGACCTCAAGACTGAGCTGCAGGTTTACGTCTTCACATTGGGCTAACATCCTCAACAGACTGCGGTTCTGCTCGCTCAGCTTGCGATTCGCATGCTTCATCTCAGCCATAGCTTCTGACAGGTCCTGTTCTTCACTGAGGACAAATGAACTGTTAGTGGTGACGTATGACAACAAACTGAATGGAAGCAAACAGAAGAGGTGATTAAAGGAGTAACAATACAAACCAGAAACACTGCTGGACCTTGGAGATACCAGGTTTGTCATCAAAAAGTGATAAATCCAGCTCTGAAAGATCACTAGATTCAATTCATTTTAAACTTCAGAATAATATATTCCTTAGAGGTCTTAAAGATAGTGAGATCCTACCATTTACTGGCATCTCTGGGGAGACTGAGATAACATGGCTGACATCCATATCTGAGCTGAAGTCAAGAGACGTTAAAACATACTGGATTTATTTGCTTCTAAATACACAAGACTTCTTGCAGGTCATCTTTCTTTTTATCTCAGTGCATAGACATGTCCTTAATATTATAAGCAAAATAAGCAAAGATTGTATTCTTCTTTTTTAAACTGTATTTAAATAAAATTAACATTTATGCTGTAAAAGTGTAGCTCATAAAAACTTACACATTTCTTTTTTTTTTTTTTTGCATAAAACAAAATATTAATTGAATGGGAAGTTTGAGCAAACCTGCTACATTGTATATATTTATATATATTTTGCTTCGTCCTGCAGAGCTCAGACTCACCTGTTCTGACCACACTGGGCGAGCCACTCCCTCATGATGGAGTGGAAAGTCTCTCTGCCCACATGTGGATCTTGTTGGTTTGGATCAAGCAGTCGCTGCAGAGCAGCCAGTTTGTCCTGATCTGCACTCTGAGCTGTCAGCGTCTGCAGGTACTGTATGATGGTGGAGGACAACACGTCTCCTAAGGACAAAAAGGAAGAAGAGAGAAAAATTAGTCAAGTTTCACACAATTATTTTCATGTGTTCTGGTGAAAATCTACACAGTCAGATACCTGTGTTGCTGGCTTTACAGGAGTTATACATGAAATCAATGAGCTCATGTTCGGAGAATCCATTTGTGTCTTTCCTGTCCTCAAGAACGTCCCCTGATCCACAGCCAGAAGACTCCAAAGCTTCAAAAGCTGAGGTGCACAAATTATTGTACATTCATTATATGTTCACCCCCCCACCACACACACTCACTCTCACACACACACATAGAAATTTAATGCTGCGCAGCACTTACCATCATTGCTGTCAGACATTATGATCTTTTCTCTCAAGGTTTTGGAGACGAAATGTCCTGATGGGTTTTCATGCTTTTACACGGTCTGATATTTTATTAAAATAATTTAAACATTTGCATTTATATATATATATATATATATATATATATATATATATATATATATATATATAGATGCAAAAATCCATAAAAACAATGAAAAATTGTGCCACAAATTAAAATAAAATATGGGCAAAGATTTACATAGAAAAAGCACTGCATCAGACCCAAATAATTAAAAAAATAAGAACTCACAAATTAAACAAAATTTCTACCAAATAAACAATATTTGTGTTACATTTACAAGAATAAAAATGATCTTTTCAAAGTTAAAATTACAAGGTTGTTTATCTGAAAGTAAATCAACCTTTTATTTCAGAAATGAGTTTTAAAAACAAATTCTTACTTTTTGTCCAGACAGTTCTTCTGCAAAGAAAAAAAGATCTCAAATGCTAATTTAGAGCATCCAGATTTTCTCTTATCAGTCTGATCTTTCACTGTGATTCTACATGAGGTTGTAGAGATGCTTGTTGTCTGGGTTTTACTGCTTCACGTCAGAAACAGCTGACATTGTCCTCCTCTCTTTCTCGCCTCCCTCCTCCTGCTGCCAAAAAATTGCCCTGCAGAAGATGCATCATGTTGATTTAATTTAAATTCACTAATCTATTGTGTAAATTTATAAATTTACACAATAAATGCAGGTAAACAAGTTTAGGAAATAAGAGATATTTGGGGAATATTAAATAGTACATAGGTAAAACTTTATATCTTGTACCTCTTTCTGTATTGTTTTATTTAAATTATTATGTTTAGTTTAAATACGAAGTATTTAAAGATATTTTTTCGAATAAAATGCAAAAATGTATCATTTAATGAAAACATTTTGTTTATAGTTTGGTCAGTGTTTTGTGTTTACACCAGCGCTTCCCGGAGGAACCTTTGTGATTGTTTATCAATTCAGCCGGACTTAATTCCGGTTACACAGTCCGTGCGCTTGTTTCTTGTCGGAAGCTTTAAGTAGCTACCAGCAGACGACGGAGTGGATAATTTGTACTATTTAAATATAAATCTAACTCCAGAAGGAGGTACCCTTCAAATTCAAGATGTCTCGGGGCTCCATCGAGATCCCTTTACGGGACACAGATGAGGTAAAAGATAAATGATATATTTGTTTTGGTGCAAATGTTTGTATGTACACCTCGCTGTGACGTTAGCAGTTATGCTAACTCTTGCTGCTCAGTGCTCGTAGTGAAAATTTAATGTGGCGTCGTTGCTTTAGTTCGGATATTTGCAAGTCAACCTGCAATTTAAGCGATTTTGAGGTTTTATGAAACGATTATAACACTCCTAAAGTTAACAAAAGTTTAACAAAAAGTCAAGGATCTTGTGCACAGCGCAGCTTTGTGTATTTCTCAAAATTTTACAGATTACTTTTTCAGTCTGATATACTTAATACCTGAATCTCCAACAGTGTCAGATACATTTCCATATTGCCACTTAATTTTCATAATTTTAATTAAGTAAGGCATGGAAAACCTTTTTGAAGAAGGTCATTTTAATTTGGGGAACATAAGCAGAGGTTAAACTGTGAATAAAGAAAAAAGGAAATGACATCCATGTAGCACTTAAAATTTAATAATATTGAAAACTTTGAATCAGTCTAAAATACCTTCAACAAATCCTGAGCTCCTGAGCCTTACGATCATTCATTTTCATTAGGATTTATTATCAGTTGATCTAATGAACCACAAGTAATGTTTGTCTTTAGTCTTACATGAGTTTCCTTGATTTAAGAAAATGCAGATGACTTTAAACATTTTCGCAGATTATTTAAAACTGTGGCACGTTGATTATTTTATCTGTCTAAAAAGAGATATCTCAGTGTAAGATAGCATTTCCTCATGTTGTCTGATAAACAGATGCCGGTATAAAAATGTTGCTTAATAATTTGATTTATTGTTTTAGCTCTAAATCAAACAATTAAGTTCACTTAATATTTTATTCATTTCCAGTATCTTATTGTCGTTTTGATTGGTAATATTTTTTATTATACTCCGACTGCCCAAGAACCGTGGTATAAACGGTGCAGCCAAACTTAAAATGGTTGACAAACTTTTGTCTTTAAACATTTACCCTCTGGCTCTCCTGAACGATCCGTACAGTAAGGTTTGAGCTTTATGCATCATGACCTGAGCAAACTGTTTTGTGCAGGTTATTGAGCTCGACTTTGACCAGCTGCCGGAGGGGGATGAGGTCATCAGTATCTTGAAGCAGGAGCACACACAGCTGCACATCTGGATTGCTTTGGCGGTGAGTCAGTTTGTTAATCTGCAACCACACTGTCTCTTTCTTGTTTTTTATTAATTTTTTTCCTTCTGAAATGGCTTTCTTGAAGTCCTGAACAATCAATAATCTTTGTTTCTTTTGTTCATTAAAGTAAAAAGGATCTCAGCGAACACGCATCTAGATTTCACACCCAAGTCATGTAAAGTTACGTAAAATTTAATGTCAGTTTACATCCTCTGTTTCAGTTGGAGTACTACAAACAAGGCAAAACAGAAGACTTTGTCAAGCTTTTAGAAGCAGCACGCATTGATGGAAACCTCGACTACAGAGACCACGAGAAGGACCAGATGACCTGTCTGGATACCTTGGCTGCTTATTATGTTCAGCAAGCACGTAAGGAGAAAAACAAAGATGCCAAGAAAGAGCTCATCACGCAGGCCACTCTGCTATATACTATGGCAGACAAGATCATCATGTACGACCAGGTTGGTACAATTTGTCAGAGAGCTGTTGTGGCGCTCGTATGGTTTTTTTTTTTATTGATGTGAAAATAACATGCATTTAACAATAATATGGTGATGTCACAATCAGAACCATTTGTTGGGACGAGCCTGTTTCTGCCTGCTGGAAGGAGACAAAATGGACCAAGCTGATGCTCAGTTTCACTTTGTACTTAACCAGTCCACCAATAACATCCCTGCTTTGCTTGGTAAATTGAGTTTTAAAAAGCCTGACATTAATCTGGACTACTGCGATGATGGATTACAGTAATAACATTACTGTTGTTTAACAGGTAAGGCCTGCATCTCCTTCAATAAAAAGGATTACAAAGGAGCACTTGCATACTACAAAAAGGCTTTACGAACAAACCCCGGCTGCCCAGGTAAACATGCATTTAAAAACAACTACAAACACATTGCAGAATTGCTGCTGCTATAGTGGCTTCTTTAGGATAAGTAAGAATTAATATATATTAACTGATCTAAGTTTAAAAAGAGGTTATTTGTTTCTGCTGTTAATGATTGTTTTTATTATTGTCTTCTTTTAAAAAAAAGGCAAATCTGTGCATCCATAAGAAACTGAACACAGAACAATATTGTTTTATTTTAATTATAGTTTGATTCAATGCTGTCTGCTGGCTTCCTTAGATAATGTTTCCTAATTGGCATTTAATAATGCATGTGAATGTGTTCATACAGTTCTCTGGGAGGACTTTCGTTGTGAATTGGGGACATATAGATTAACTTTATTGATAACTAGATGCTCAGATTCTAGTTAAAGGTTAAAATTTGATTATTTAGTTGCTGCCATGTTTTGATACATGTGTGTTTAAACGTCTGACTTCCATCTTCTGTTCCACCTAACATTGAGTTGTTCATACATGTGTTAGAGTTATATCTAATGTAGTGTTTTTTTAATTATTTTTATCCTGTCTAGCTGAGGTAAGGCTGGGGATGGGCCACTGTTTTGTAAAACTAAACAAACTGGAGAAGGCCCGTCTGGCTTTCGGTCGAGCTCTGGAGCTCAACTCAAAGTGTGTGGGAGCTCTGGTTGGTTTGGCAGTTTTAGAGCTCAACAACAAGGAGGCCGACTCCATCAAGAACGGAGTTCAGCTCCTGTCTCGGGCTTACACCATTGATCCCAGCAACCCCATGGTGCTTAACCACCTCGCCAACCACTTCTTCTTCAAAAAGGTAATCAGTAGTTTGCTGAGCTTTTTATTCCTGACACATGTGTAAATCTGCCTCCTTTAACTGTTCTTTGTGTTCACTGTCAGGACTACAGTAAAGTGCAGCATCTTGCTCTGCACGCGTTCCACAACACAGAAGTTGAGGCTATGCAGGCTGAGAGCTGCTACCAGTTAGCACGCTCATTTCATGTGCAGGTAAGGTCAAACCTGCCTGGTGGGGCTAGTTGTTCAGAGTCGGCACTCTGTGTGTGTGTGTGTAATGTCTCTGCTTTTCTTTTCTTTAGGAGGACTACGACCAGGCATTTCAGTATTATTACCAAGCAACTCAGTTTGCCTCATCTACCTTTGTGCTGCCCTTCTTCGGTCTTGGACAGATGTATGTGTATCGTAGAGACAAGGAAAATGCTGCTCAATGCTTTGAAAAGGTTTTAAAGGCTTATCCCAACAACTATGAAACAATGAAAATCCTGGGGTCTCTCTATGCAGCATCTGATGATCAGGAAAAGAGAGACATAGCGAAGGTAGGCTGCCTCTGGGTTTTAGTTTTCTCCTCTCATGGCAAAGACATGATGTCAGACTTATTCAGTCTGTAGTGTTACAAGCACTGTTAAATTTCGGTACATTTTTTTGTGTCCTAGGGGCACTTGAAGAAGGTAACAGAGCAGTATCCAGATGATGTGGAGGCGTGGATTGAACTGGCTCAGATCTTGGAGCAGACCGACATCCAAGGTGCGCTTTCGGCTTACGGCACGGCAACTCGCATCCTGCAGGAGAAGGTTCAGGCTGATGTTCCACCTGAGATCCTCAACAACCTGGGAGCGCTGCACTTCAGACTGGGGAACCTGGGAGAAGCAAAGGTAACGGACATCAGACACTTTAGCTCATTCTTCCACAGATTGGCTTTTATATTCATAAACTATCCAGAATTTTATATTTAGCAGAATGATTCAGACTGTTTAAAGGTTGAAGCCATGTCTTTTCTCCAACAGAAATACTTTCTTGCATCCCTGGACCGAGCCAAAGCTGAGGGAGAGCATGACGAGCATTACTACAACGCTATTTCTGTCACCACCTCCTACAATCTGGCCCGTTTGTACGAGGCGATGTGTGAATTCCACGAAGCTGAAAAACTCTACAAAAACATCCTCAGAGAACATCCCAACTATGTGGACTGTAAGCATTCAACATTATGTGATTAAAAAGTGCATGTTTTTGTTTTTTACACGGTACAACACAGTTTCATTGATTTCTGGGCCTACAGGTTATTTGCGTCTCGGTGCGATGGCTCGTGACAAAGGAAACTTCTACGAGGCTTCGGATTGGTTCAAAGAAGCCCTGCAGATCAATCAGGTACAACAACACCCACCAGTGTGTGACTATTACAACCTCCTTACATAAAATCTGATGGAAAACCTCAAACATGATCTCATTGTTTTTTGTTTTTATTTTTCATGTAGGATCACCCAGATGCCTGGTCGCTGATTGGAAATCTTCATTTAGCCAAACAGGAGTGGGGACCGGGCCAGAAGAAGTTTGAGCGTATTCTGAAACAGCCGTCCACGCAGAACGACACTTACTCCATGTTGGCCCTGGGTAATGTGTGGCTGCAGACCCTGCACCAGCCTACCAGAGACCGTGAAAAGGTGCAGACAGATTGTAGTTTTTCATTTAACGGCCGAAAAATAACAAACTGCAGAGTGTTTGTTTAGTACTGTTGCTTTATAACATTACATATATTGTTATATTTAAACTAAAAGGATTAATTGTAGTACTGTATATATATATTCTAACACCAGTTTGTGACTGTTTCAGGTTTGATTTTTTAAATTTTTCTTACCAGACGTTAATCCCTTTTTGACTCAGATTGGGTATTAGTATCTTACATAATTCAGCATAAAAATGATCTTTAATTTAATAAAAAATATAGATAATTCTGAAAGCTGATTGAGCAATCAATTAGACATAGAAAAATATTACACTTGCCCATTTTTTTAATGTAGTAAATATGTCCAGTGTAACATCTGTGGGTGATCCCTGTAGATTAAATTATTTTGAAGGTAACAAACTTTTTCACTGATTGAAATGTATTGGATCATTTTTTTCCCTATTAGTTTTTTTTAATACAGTGTCTCATATTGTCTCATTTAAAAAAACTTTTTTTTTTAATTTCTAAGATGTGTTTAAAAGCCGGAGAACACAAAGATTTTTGGTCTCGTTTAGGCAGAAACATAAAAAAATCCCCCTCTGAGTCATAAATTTTAGCCTCTATCTCTTGTTATTAGTGTAATAGAGTGTCTTTTTAATGATAAAACATTACAGGAAATCCTGAGTTTAAAGTACCTTTCTTGCATGTGTGTGAAGGGAAACGATACGTTCTCAGATCAACGAAGCGTTTGTCTTTACAGGAAAAGAGACATCAGGATCGAGCCCTGGCAATTTACAAGCAAGTCCTGCGAAATGACGCCAAGAATCTCTATGCTGCTAATGGGATTGGTATTGTTGAGCTTTGTTTTGTTCTTGAATCATTTATATCATTTTTCTGCATGTTCAACTTGCCCTAAAACAGAAACATTGTTTGTCCAGGGGCCGTCCTTGCCCATAAAGGTTATTTCCGAGAGGCGCGCGACGTGTTCGCTCAGGTGAGAGAGGCCACTGCAGATATCAGCGATGTCTGGCTTAATCTGGCTCACATCTACGTCGAACAGAAACAGTACATCAGCGCTGTGCAGATGGTAAGGAGCTGAGTAACTCCTCACGTTTTTGTGTGTATTTATAGGAAGCTGACTTTTCTCTCCTCTGTCCTTCAGTACGAAAACTGCTTGAAGAAATTCTACAAATATCAGAACACGGAGGTGCTGCTTTACCTTGCCAGAGCCCTCTTCAAATGTGGGAAACTCCAAGAGTGCAAACAGATGCTGCTGAAGGTAGCACTGAGACAAATAAAAGGCTTTTATCTTATTGTAAACCTGATGGGGAGGATAAGCGTCTGTGATGTGTGCTCATGAAGGCTCGACACGTGGCCCCCAGCGACACGGTGCTGATGTTCAACGTGGCGCTGGTGCTGCAGAGACTGGCCACCTTGGTGCTGAAAGACGAGAAGAGCAACCTGAAGGCTGTGCTCAGTGCTGTCAAAGAGCTTGAACTGGCTCACAGGTAGAGATATGATTTATACCGATTTCTAGCTGCAGTTCTTCTCAGACTAACCCGTGAGTTTCTCCTCCTCACAGATACTTCAGTTACCTCAGCAAAGCTGGAGACAAGATGAGGTTTGACCTCGCTCTTGCTGCATCCGAGGCTAGGTGAGACTGTTGCGCCGGAGTGGAAAACACGTTGATGTTTTTCTCTTTTCAAGAAATATACTGTCACAGCTACATTGTGATTAGTTACAGAATGAAGCTCCTGGATGTGCAGAAGGAATTTATTGCAACATTTCAGTGTCTAGATCTTTATCAGGCAAACAGTTTTGAGTGTCTGATCGTTGACATCCAAATGTCACAATAACATAAACACTACGTGTCTCAGTATTCACACAATGGAACAATGGCAACAACAAAAAGGATATTTTTTTTATCTTTGAGGATGAAAAGTATTATTTTTGTACAGAAGATTTAACCAGACCCCTTCTGCTTATAAAAAAAGACAAAAAAAGACATAAAAATTTAGCAAAGGTTTGGTATAGGACTTTAAGAGTAACTTTTAGTAGCAACTGAGTAAAACACTGATTTAGTTACTGCTGTAGCAGCTGTGAACAATCGAGGAACAACACGAATATTAAAAACATTTGTTCTGCTATTTTTGTGTGAATACTGAGTGATTTGTAGATTTTATGTCTCTGTGACATCTGTATGCCAGTCAGACACTTTAATTTATTTCCAAGTTTCTGTTCTGTTACTTTGATTTTGTTTGTCCTTATGTGCAAAGTAACATTTAGACTTTGAATATCATCATCCAAATTGATGTTTGATAGAGATCCCTTGACAGTAGTTGCATTAAACTTCGGCAGATGATTCCTCTGCACTTCTAATGACATGGATCTCGTGTGGAGCTGCTTTAGTGCGTTGCAGTAAAGCGTGGATTGTGATTTGTGTGGGAATCCAGGCAGTGCTCTGACCTGCTGAGTCAGGCTCAGTACCATGTGGCCAGAGCCAGAAAGCAGGACGAAGAGGAGAAGGAGCTCCGTGCCAAACAAGAACAGGAGAGGGACCTGCTGCGTCAACAGATGTTAAAAGAACAGGCATGTTTGATCTCACAGCTTTTACTATAAATAACATGAAATGGGTTTGATTCTTCATTTCATTTCATTCACACACACTGATGCGTAGGTTTGTTCCTTCTGAATGTTGTTTAGGAAGAAAAGCAGAAACGAGAGGCAGAGGAGCAGAAGAAGCTCCTAGAGCAGAGAGCCTTGTTCGTGGAGAAGACCAAGAACCTGCTCACCTTCGTCGAAGGACCAAAAGAAGTCCCCAAAGACAAGAAGAAGGGAGGAGGTGGCGGCGGACGTGTGAGTGTTATCACTGAAGGATGATTCAGCTGCACGCTCTGATTAAACATTTGAATTACACGCCGTTCATTGAGGATAACCTGGTTGTTCTTTACCTCCAAGCGTAAGAAAGGGGGCGACATGGACGACTTTGTTAACGATGATTCTGATGAGGACCTACCACTGAAGAAGAAGAAAAGGAGGGACAGCGGCAGTGAGCAGGAGGATGGCGAGGAAGGAGAGAAGAAAAAGAAACGCAGGAGGTGAGTATTCTGCAGGGCCCGCTAAATATGTTTCTGTTTGACAGCAGGGAAAATCAATAACGTTCTTGTGTTTCAGGCCTACAAAAGGAGGAGATGGCAGCGACGATGAGGAAGGAGCATCTCGACCGAAGAAGCAGCGCAAACTCAAAGAACGCCGCAAGAAGATCGAGAAGGTCCTTTTGAAGTCTTTCTGCTGCTCTTTTGTTTTGGTTATTGTTCTTGAAATCCTTAAAAGATTTTCTTTTGTGTGGGTGTGATTACAAGAATTTTCAAATCTTTTTTTTATAATTTTTTTTAAATTTTAGCCTCAGCCTGAGCGTATGCCACCGTCTCTTAAAGGAAAGATCAAGTCTAAAGCCATCATCTCCTCCTCGGAGTCCTCATCAGATGAGGATGGGCTGAAAATAGCTGAAGACAGGTAAGGAGTTAAAGTGTGTTTTTCCACAAGAAGCAGCAGAGACACAAATAATGTTGGTGTTTACAAGTATGTTTTGTTCAAACAGACAACAAGACAATGACTCAGGTTCTGATGACGACGGCGGTGGGGACCACAGGAAGCGCATAGCATCTGACAGCGACTCTGACACCGAAAAGAAAAGCTCGGGCAGCGAAGCGGGAAGCCCCCGGCGTTCCGCAGGCTCCGAGGATGACGAGTCGGGCAGCGACCGTCCCGTGAAGAAGAGGAGAGCGCAGAGACAGTCCGACTCGGAACAGTCAGACAACGAGAGCAAGAGGAGCCCATCAGGATCAGACGAGTCGAGGGCTGCTTCGCCCGTCGCAGTGTCAGACAGAGGATCTGAAGCTGGATCGGACAACGAGGGCTCCCCACGCCACTCTGACAATGGCTCGGAGCCGGAGGCCTCCAACAACGAGGATGACAGCGATTAAACCAGAATTACTTTTCTTTACCATCAAACTGAGGTTTATGTCTGTGTTAGTAGTTCAAATTTAGGTTAGGGGAGTTTCTTTTTGGAGCATTATTCTCATCTTACTGGAACCTTTTTTTTAAATTTTGAAGACAATGAAATGTTTGGAATTTTACCAACAGCTGGACAGATGTCTCACACGGTCAAATGAGACATTAACCCAAATATGAAGTGACTCAGATACTTAATATTAAGGAAAATTTTTCCCCATTTAGATAAGATCTAAGTTTAACCTCAGTGTTGGAAGAATAACCCAACAAAGCTCATGTAAATACCAAAATCATTAAAGTGAATTTGTTATAAAACTACATGCTTCATTTGTGCGGTAATACAACAAAGTGAATTTAAACAGTCAGACTTTATTCAAAGTTGATCTGTAGTTGTACAGTGAGACCTAAGGAGAAGGTGTGAGTGTACACATACAGTACATTCTTTGTTACTTGACGAAGATTAAAATGAAAAAAAAAGACCCTTTAATAACTTTACAAATATTGCAAACAACAATTTTAGTAGTGAACAACCGTAGCAGAGCTCTGGCTGTCTCAATGTCAAAAACCAAGACATTCAAGTATAGTCAGCCACTTTAGAGGTATATCCATATGAATCGATAAATTAAAAAGGCCACACATTGATTCCACACACCACAAAACATTTAAAAACAAAGCTCTTATTTCATTCAGCTAAATGAGTAAATGTGCAAGGATATTGGCCACAAGTGTCAACTATAAATCAAATCCAGATTAAGAATTTGTTGGAGAAAAGAAAAAAAAAAAAAATTCCAAGCAAAAGGCCTTAAATCAGAAAAACAACTTGCAGTTCATTTTGATTTTGGAGAATTTTTTTCACTATTGCAGCAACTCATGATGTTAAGCAAAGTGCATCTACAAAAAGAATGATCAGGAAAATGTGTCATTTGCTCCTTCTGTAAACAGTTTACAAGGAAATTTCTGCTGCACCTGGGAACTTTGACTAGGGGTAAAAGGTGACAGTAAGTCGGGCTTGAATAAATTTCCCTGGAATACTGCCTACTCTTAAATACCAGTCCAAATGACCAACATGTTTATATAATTGTTGCAAGATATTAAACAGGATAGAAAATTAGGAAATAACATGCAGTAAAATGTTAAAACTTTAGATTTGAGGGAAAAAAAAAAAATTATAAGATGTAACAATTGGAGGCAAAAAGAAAAGATACACAATAATCACTCTTGCATTACGATAACACATGGCTTTGGCCTATTTATCAGTAATCTTCATCCTCAGACTCCTCTTCTTCAGCCGTCTCCAGCCAGGTCAGCCATTGGTTCACCTACAGCAAAAAGGAGATTTATCAATAACCAGCCAATAAAGGAAAGCAGAACACATTGATCAACTGTTCCTCATCAAGTGGATTTATTGACCTGGTTCAATAAAGAAAAGCTTAAGAAAAAGAAAAAAGGACATACCTGAAATAACGCTTTGCCCTTCCCAGGATACTCCTCACTGACATCTTCTTTCCATGAGAGGAAGGATTCTTCCTCAATTATTTCCATGTCATAAAGATTAACAAAGTAGCGCAGCAACATGCCTAAACAAGAAGGGAAAACTTTAAACCACTGAATGGAATCACACCAGCATTCCTTTAAGGAAAGCACATCACTTAGGTTTCCATACCAGAAGCTTTAAACAAATATTTTGCAAACTCTCAGCACTCAGGATCATGTTGTGAATGAGTCTCAGCTACCACCACACTAAATTATAGCTCAATGTCTGCAAAAATGGCTAACAGACTCAACCATTTACATGGTTGCCCACTGTTCGTGGGTGACAATGAGGACACTCACCTTTGGGGAAATTCTTGGCATTGCAGTGCACCTGCAGAGCATACAGTGCACTGACTTGCAGGTTAACGTGATCGTGGAGGAACTTCTGCATTACTGGCTTGAATGACAGCAACTGCTGCTTCTCTTCGTCCAGCTGCTCTTTACTAGGAGATGCAAACTGCTCTTCGTCATCATCAGGGTTGATCTCATAGGCAATGTACTGCAGGAAGCTGGTAGTTAAGAAGAAATGGGAAATTAAAATGTGCCATTATGGGTCTAATCAAACTAAACATTTCATCAGAAGAGGCAGATTTCATCATCAGGAGCAGTCTACTGCTGTACCTGGTCACAAGGATGTTGATAAAGCCTTTGTCGGTGTGGAGTTTCGGGGAGATGTTGTCTTTAATCCACTTATAGATGGACTGTGGTGAGGGATCAACTTTGATCTGCTTCAGCAACTCCTTCTCCAGTTTCATCAGGGGAAACAAAAAGCCGAGACCCTTGTCCTCCAGAATCTCCAACATCCTGTCCTTGTTCTGGTCAATCTCTGCACAACAATAAATAAATCAGTCAGAGGGAGTAAGGCATCCTGTTGAAATCAGTTACATTATTCACTGGGAGCATAAACTAGTGCTGAGACTGGATTTGAACATACCAGGTAGCATCTTCTGCATGTTGACCTTGCTTTGTTGGAACAGGTCATTCAGCCACTCGCGGTCTTTCAGTTTGACCATCTGCTGCAGGCAAAGCAGGAACAGCGGGAAATGTGCCCCACTCTCCAGATGATGAGCCAAATCATCAATGCTAGCCAGCTCGGCGATAATTGCTCGTGCAGAAAATTGGGCCAGGTAAGACTTCACCAGAGGGATTTCTTCCTCAATCTTAGGGGATTGATCCAACACACCCAGGAAGGCCTAAAACAAACAAAGTGCATGCTTAGTGCTGCTTACCTGCTTGACATTTTAATTGGTAAAATATGCTTACATTTTATTTTAAAGTGTTTTTCAAAAGGACACTCACTGGGATAAGGTTTTCATGTGTGACAACGCCCTCAGTGCAGAGTGTGTGGATCAGTTGGCTTGTATGTTCCCTTTCCTCATCTGAATGGTGGAGTGAGTGGACAATGATCTTGTGTAGCATTTCAGGAAAAAAGTGTTTGGGAACTTTCATCTCTTTTGCAGCATTCACTGCCTCATCGATGTTTTTGCTGTTCAGGAAGTCAGTCACCAGAGTCTCCTATAACAAGGAATGGAGAATATTCCACATAATCAAAAACCCACATACAATTGTTTTTCCCCTCCTTCTCTAGACCTGCAATATTATATAGAAAGAAGAGAAGAACCTTGGGGAACTCACTGTCATTTTGTGTAACTCCTCTTTTGTAGGAGGAGCCTTTTTGATTGACTTTGCTGGTTTTTCTTGGATTGGAGGGGGGTTGGTTTTGAGGCCAAGCTAAAAAAAAAATAAATAAATAAATACTAAACAAACAAACCTGTTCAACTTTCACTTAATATAGCTCAGCATTTTATTTAACTAAAAAAGAATTACCTGTCCTATTGGGGAACCGGTTTGAGGAATCATAGTCATCTGTTGCTGCAGCTTTGGCACTTGGTTTTTACTCAGGATGAAGGACTGTGCAGGCCTCAGACTGATCTAAAAAACAGAAAAGACAGTTTATTCTAGAGGTGCGATGTTAGAAATTTACTAACTAATGTCAACTGAAGCCCCTCACAAAACAACAACTTAAGTGCTCATCTTGTACCTCATCTGCATTGAGCTTCCCTTTCTTGCTGAACCTTTGAGCCATATCCTTTGACTGCACTGAGTGACTTTGCTTATGACTGAAAACTGGTGAATTCTGCCCCTTTAAAAAAAATAAAATACATTTTAGTGTTATTAATAATCAACAGGAACAAAACATTTCAGAAAAAAAAGTGTCTTTACCTGGTTTGGTTTTATGAATGGTTTACCCCCTGCTTCAAACTGAGGCTGGTGTGAACCATTTCCGTTTCCAATGTGGCCATTAAAAAGTGGGCTTGCACGATGACGACCCATGGTAGGGGAGTAATGATCCTGAATTACCCCTGGACCAGTCCCAATGCCGATCCCTGTTAAAAACAAGACAACAGCTGGTTAAAAAAAAAAAAAAAAAAAAATTCCAGTTTGAAACGCACCTAGTAAGTAAAACTTTTAAAGGGTATAACAGATCTAGCATACCCGGCAGTTGTCCAAACATGTCAGCCAGCCCACCAACAGATTCCCTGTCAAACGGCATCCCTCTTGACATGAAGGGACTACCCATCAAGAAGTAATTCTTCATCACATCGGTTGGAGGTGGAATGAAAACGCCCAAATCCTGAAAAATCAGATTCCAGATAAACTTTAGATGACCAGAAAGATACACAGATATCACTCAGCCATTCTGGTATTATTAGTCTGCATTAAAGATAGATAAAAATAAACAAACCTTTACAGCATCCTGGCGAACTTGGTTGATGGTCTTTGGCCCGTTGTCAACATAAGCTTTGCGAGGAACCCAGTTGTGGTCTCGCAGTTCCACCATGTTCTGAAGCAGGAAGCGAATCCTTGCTGGTAAATCCTTGTTGTTCATTAAGGATCGCATACGACTAAAGTACTGATCCATCAAGGACTGTAGGGGGAGAAGTTATTTTATATTTATTTTAAATGATTTCAAGATTAGATCACCGATTATGCCATTTGTTTTCATGTACTCACCTTAGCCTTTGCATGATCAAGTTTAGGACCCACTGTTTTCATTATCTGACAGAGGCATTCCAAGTCCTCACCCATGTCCTTAAGTTGAACTCGCTTTTTCTTCTCCAAAAGCTGAAAACAAAAAAAACTTTTAAATTTATTCCTTACACAAGCAAAAGAAAAAAGATGAGATTTTATGACTACATCAAACTGAGTACAAAGCCATTCATCAGAACTTACTGTTTTGATGCACTTGTGGAGAATTGATTCATGGATAAGATTGAGTTTGCCAAGTTCTCCGATAAATTTGATGTTTCCAAGCATCTTGAACTTCGCAATAGAACGTTGCTCCTCCTCCTCAGAGGTGAGTGGGTTGTCATGTTTGTCAAAGACTACAGAAAAGCCAAGTGAAATGTTACAAAACTGAAGGTTGCAATTAGAATCTGGTATAAAGTACCGTTTACTCACCATCCACATTCCTGGCACGATTTTCAAATTCATCTTGAAGCTTGGAGATCAGAAGCCTTCTGAAAGTCTGAAAGAGAAATTAAATTTAAACCGAGACAACACAAAATTGATAAATGTATATTTTATGATTTCAAATAAAAAACTTACTGTGTTCTGCTTGGTTGCTGCTTGAGTTTCTGATGGAGCTTCAAAGTTTGGTGCATCCTCTGCCAAGCGAAGACATAGTTGTGCATAAAGCTGGCTGTACTTGGGTTCTTCAAGGGCTTTGTCCACAATCTAGAGAGAAGAAACCAAACCGACAAATTAAAAATACACAATTTTAACCAAATAAAGAAATCCTACTTTAGGTGAATACTCACCAGTAAGACTGTTCCCTTTAAGACAAGTTTTGATTCCACACCCACATTGAGGAGTTCCAGGCAGAGTTTGTCAAACTTTTCAGGAGTCAACTTATTAAGTATGCTAGTAAAAAAAAAGAGAACACAAAGAACACTTAACATCAAGCTTTATATGACAATGTACTGACAAGTTTCAGTTACACATTCAACACTAACCAACCATTTTGAAACTATATCCATATAATAAAAAAAATTCTCCTACAACGAGTGTGTGGCTTGATTACCCTCATATTGTAAACAAACTTACCCTCTCACTTTCCTGAAGGTCGCATCATGTTCTCCTTTGTCACTGGAGGAGTTGACATCTCGTTTAGTGCTTCGAGAAGGAATCCATCTCTGAACGTCAGAACCTGGGGTTTTCCCCAGGAACTCGCTGTTTAAAAACATCCTCAGTCAGTGTATCAGGTAAACAACCTTACAAAACAGGCTTCTGTGTGATGTGTGGTAGCAGATTTAATACAAAAAGCTTCCATTTAATATTAAATGTGTGCAATCATATGTCAATATGAAGTTTTGTGTTAATCTGTAGTAAGATATGCCTGGATTTGTGTTTGTCTTTGCTTTGAACCCAAACAAGGGCAATACTGCACGCTATTGTTATTTGATAATGCAGAAATTAGCCTTTTGGGGGCATTTTGTTCCATTAAACAAACTTACCCGTTGCAGACAGTCTTGGGATAGTGCTGAGGTGCACCCCCACCTCCTCCCCCCACACTGAAATACAGATTTTTTTTTTTAATATAAGCTTCAATGCATTAACGGAAGCGATTTAGGGGTATTTTGAGTGCATAGTAGTAGTGATGAGTACCTGAAACGAGAAGGTCCCCCTGGTGCGACGACACTCTCCACTTTGGCGGCTTGACAAAAAATATCCGAAAAGAATTAAGTTCAAATAAGGGGCTGGAAAACACGACCTAGGACAGAGACAGGATGCACAGAAGATTAGCCAGCTGCTAAAGCACAAAGAGACACTGTGATACACAAATTATTAATATTGGGAATAACATTCGACCGTTTTTTACGATGAAGTTTAGTGGATTCTATGCAAATATCGGAACACACGAACCTCGACACGTGTGGGCCAGCGAGCTAACAAGCTAACTTAGCTCGAAGCTGGATAGCGTGTGATCGCCCGTTTCCTGGTTGCTTTTAAAATCTTTTTTTTGTAAAGTGAGACGAAACCACACAGATTTCCCAACACGCCTAAACATACAGATAATAGGAGGTTTCTCTAATCGAGGCAATCAGGTTTATCTCGCTCCACACGTAGCAAAAGACGCCCGAGATTTCGAAAACAAAAGACCTTGACAAGAATAACCCCCACCCCCCCTTTTTGTTCTTTACAGCAATCGTAGCTCGAGTTATTACGGGTACATTATGAAACCACGGTTCTGGATCACTCTGTACCATAGCCTCTTAGCCTCCTTAGCAGGGATAATAGATACCCAGATAGCAGTTCCCTACCCTTTTGCCTCATCTTTTTTTCAGCCACAATATCGTTTAAAACCTTTGTTTTAGCATCCTAAAATTCGCATTCGTATTCAAAATATGTTCGTGACAAAACCAAATTTCGGAGGAGGAAGTACAATCGGCTGGTTTTCTGAGGTCTTTGTTCAAACACCGGATGTCCAGACGCAGCGACATCTTGGGGGGTTTTGTTCTCGAAGCTAATGGCTAAAATAAAACCTGTTAGCACCTGGCTGTCTTCTTAAATAAATCATTAAAAACCAATTTGACAAGTTTCGCAAGGTCGACAGCAGCAAAACACAAAAAAATCCAGCGGTAATTTTCCACTCTAAAATTTACATAACCTCGATGAACTTCCTATTCTCGACTGGTCGGTAAGCTAACGTTAGCCAGCTAGCTACAAGGAGGAGGAAAACACCGACACGTCTTACCTTTACAAAAGGAACGTCAGCGCAATTGTTTTATTGTCAACTAAGAAATAAAAATAAAAAGATGAACTGAAAATAAATACGAAAAAGCTGTCGTAGCGCCAAAACCTTTTTTTTTGGTATTCTTTTAATCGCTCAGAAACACCGAAGCTTCGCTTTCTCTACGTGGAAGAAGGACGGCCGACTGTTCCCGTACGTCACGCGGACGCAGCTTTTGTATGGAGGTCGGTGTGAAACGTCATCCGCCGAGGTGACGTCACCTGCGGAAAGTCACGAACGTTTCGCAACCACATACTGTCGCAACGCCGTCCCTTTTCTTGGAGATCAACAAGTACTGTCCAAATTACAGGAACAGGGTTCAGTTTCTCAAGCAGCCTACAGCAGGTAGACTTAAAGATCTACTTAAAGGCCTAGACATAAAGACTTTAAAGCCACAATATCTGACAAAATACGCACTTTTTTAATGTTTTAGATTTATTTATTTTTGTCCATGTTTATCATCTATGATAAAAAATAACCGCTAACTATGAATCATTCACTACCAAAAGTCTACCGCATATTTTGTAATAAATAGGCAGTCATGTTTTGTTGCCAACAATTACGAGTTGTTTATTTACATTCGGTCATTCACAGGTACACTTTGGACAGTCTCGGTATTCGACCCATAATTAGTCAGTAAAATATTCCCCGGATGTAAACAGAGCCAACTACGCCAGGTCAAAAGCGATCAAGTTAAGAAACGGCAACTAAAAGCTGTAAGGACAAGAGTCAACAGAAGTAGAGTCGGGGAAATTCGAGCGATGGAGAGTGTTAAATTAAAAGCTGCAGCTAAAATCATATGCAAATGAGCTGTGCTGAGATAAGATACTAATCTTAGCTGTTTGCTGAATTTAGTTGTAAACGAGGAATATTTGCTGCTTTCTAATGTACTTTTCATGGAATTACATTACCTCCAAATCATTTAATGATGTAGAAATTGTGTTAGAAGCATAAAAATTCAAATAATAATAAGTATTTTGACAGCTATTCTGTCTTTAAAGTAGGATAGATCAGTATTATAAAAAAGGCCTAGCTGTCCCACCACATTTCATGCCTGAGTTTTTAACTATCAATACTACTACGAATAAGAATGATAGTAACAGTCTTCTAATGAGAGGGGAAAGGGGTGTTATAGCCATTGAGGTCATGTTATTTACAATCTCATGGGATATTGCAAGATCAAAAGTGATCTGTTATTGATTGGGTTACAGCCAGTCATTGTACGATATAATTAAGCCAATAAAATGTATATTTTCTTGGTGAAACGTGGAGATTAAATCGAGTAATTTCTCACAACCTGTGAGTAGAAGCTGTTATGGTGACTGTGGTAGCGTAAGTCAGCAGATATTAATCATATAGCAGCAGGTTGTCCAGATTGACTCTGCACAGATAACTCTCCTCACAAATGTCACTGATGCCGTGTCAGAGCGCATAACAAAACAACACAATGCTGTCGAGTTTCTGTAGCATCATCCGCCCACACCTTCACAGTTTTTGCTCATATTGATCAGTTGTAGCTGACTGTGAGTTGGCTCCAGAAAAAGAACAGCATATTCTCATAAATCAAAACGAGTGCTGTCTTTTCAGTCAATACCACTGACTATTTCTACTCACTACAACTCAGTGATGAACATTGTACTTGTTTGCAATTATTGCTTCAGTATAAAATATAATTCTACTCTAAAATAAACTGCAAATTGCACATTTTTGGCACTTCTTACTTCAGCGAATGTTTAACAAAGTAGTCTAACAACAACAACAACAACAACAACAACAACAACAATAATAATAATAATAATAATAATAATAATAATAATAATAATAATAATAATAATAATAATAATAATGGCAGATTAATCCTTTAACAAAAAATCATTCTAGTCAAACACAAAATATGTTAACATCAACCAACAACAGTAATTTCCTGGTTTAAAGAAACACCAATATTAAAAATTATGCTTAAATATGTTTCAAATAATGTGCATTAATTTTACAAAGTGATTAAAATGAATTACTGACCTAAAACAATTCCATCCATTCATTTTCTTTACCTCCTTTTCCATGCATGGTCGCAGGGGACCTGGTGCCTATCTCCAGAGAGATGGGGTAAACTAAAACAATTCAAATCTCAAAATATTTATACCTTTTTTTTAAAGAAACTTTTATATGTCTGCAGTTTCATATTACACAGGTACTTACATAGAATCCTTTGATTATTTGCAAGTGCAAACAGCAGCAGCAGATAGTTGTAGCACTTGTGATATGAATATAATAACCATTAATGCAAAATTGACTATGGTGTGAAAATGTTTAAACCATTTTTTCCTGTTCAGATCTTAGTGATTACCTGATGCTTCTAGCACCACCTTAAAGTTTGTTTATAAACTCTGTGCTGTGAGGTCGTAATTTAACGTTGTCAGCAATTTGTTAGTATGAGTCACTTCCTGCCAGTAACCAGGTGCCGGGAGAGGTTAGACAGGTAACGCCTCTTTGTGGCTCAGGTGACTCTTTGTGTTCTGCTATCAAGGACAGGAGCAAATACAGCCTTTGCTGTCATTATTTCACGATGAGGAAAAAATATTCAGACAAGACACAAAACACATTACATTTTTGTGAGGCAAATTTCCAGAATTTTATGTGCATTTAAACAACTATTGTGCAAAGACAGTGTTAAATGTGTTTCAACACTCCTGAAGCCCTCAAAAGAGAGAGATAGAGATAGAAAGAGGTAGAGAAGGTATTGTAACTTTGGGTAAATTTGACCCAAACCGGCTCACACTTAACCCTCCCAAACCATGGGAGGGTTAAGTGTGAGCCGGTTCATTTTTATTGACTTGTGACTGACCTGCAGAACCAGTCCATTTGCTTGCCTTGTATTGACTATGTGTTTTGTTGTACAATATCAACATGTGTTGAGAACAAACAGTGCTTGAGTGGTAAAAAAGGGGACGCATTCCTCATAATTAGATCAATAATTCAAACCTGTTCCACTTCTTTAAAGGAAAACTGCAAACCTATTGAACTCTTTGTTCCTTGTCACATGTCTAGTCTTTTTGTGTGGCTGATGACATCATCTGTGAATGTTGTTAGAAGATAATTTTCTAACATTTAAAATCAGCATGCCTTTAGTTAATCATTGTGCAGATAAAAAGCAGCTAACAGGAAGTGAAGCTTTAACAATGTGTCTGATTGATTCATTCAGCTGTGTTGTTCCTAAATGTTCTTCCTGAGACATTCAGCATATCTGTCAGTCCAGGTATTCACACTGATGAAACCAGACGGCATCACTCTCAGAGATGCATGTCTCAGCATGTTTACTCAACAATTTTCCCCGCATTAAACCTCTGTTTGTGCTTGCACTGTTTGCTTCTTCACTCTTTGCGGAGCATCAATCTTTCATCAAAAGCGAAATGAAGCCAGTTGTCTCACAGTAAACACTCCAAGTTAATTAAGCCCAGCGTGGCAGTGAAGTCTGTAAAAGTCAGCTTTGTACTGGAGAATAAACAGTCCTGATCCAATCAGAGCCTGTGTGAGGTTGGTTAACATGATACTGGTTTGATTGGATTCTTTTTGATGTTTGCTGCTGTTTGAACCTCGTTTGGACTTTTGATACTTTAAGCAGACAGATGATATTAAGAACATACAATATGAACCTTAAGATGTGTTGATCACTAAATATAAAAAAGTTTATTTATGGTAAAACCAGCAAATTTGTATTTTCTGTAATTGATTTACAAAAATGAGATTAACATTGGAAGCTGCTGACAGAAAGATCTGCTGTGTTGTCACCTGGATGCTAAAAAAACTGTATATATCTAACTTCTTATAACAGAAGAATGACTTAAAAAAAATATATACCATAGAAAAAACAACTAATAATTTCAGGTTTTGAAGAACATGAAATAATAAATTCAGAAAGTCATTAATTAAAAGTGGACATGTAAACAATAATAACAATTTGTATTTCCAATATGACAAATCCATTTTCAGATGGTTTAAAGGTACTCATTAGCCTGAACTATGTGAAACAGTGCAGTTTGAAAAAGCTTGCTCCAGTTGTTTACCAGATTTACTGATATGCACTTCTGAAATGTAGGTATGCAATCAATGTTAACAAAGCCCTTTTATCTGCAATCTTTACTCAACAAATCTGAGTGTAAATACATACTGCTACTTCAAAACCGTCAGGCTTCTTGATCCAAATGGCTCTTTCATGGATGTCATATTTATTAACCCATTTTTAATCACTTCAGCTGTTTCTGAAGGTAAACAAACACACATAGCAATTGGTAGCCATATACAAATTGTGCTTACAAGTTTTTAATTGAAGGACACATTCACCATCAATATGAAAATAAAAACTATTCAGATTTTGTTTCTTATTGTATGATTTTTTTTTTTACCAGTCTTCACGACATTGCAGTCAGTAGCCTTAAATACATCTTTTTGGTTATTGTTGTTGTAGCTGAGAATTATACTTCTGCATTTCAAATTAAAAATATTTTTATTGCAAATGCATTAAGAAGCAAAACTGAAACAGACTGAAGTCAAAGCGCAGCCAGCTCTGCTGTGTGTGTGAAATGACTGTACATGTCTTCAGATTCCTTTGAGTGAATCATCTTTTTCTGGAGTGATACCCTGTCATTTTCCTCAACATGTTTGAAACAGATCTACCCCCATTGTGTCATCACAACCCCAAACTGTCACCGATCTGAGAAACAGTCATACACGTAGTTCCTGTGTAACATAATAAGCACTTCAGGCTGAAACATGTTCTGTGAAACATATAGATAAATAAAGAGTCCACAGTATAGATAAAGTCATGACAAATAGATAAATTACTTAGCTTCTTGTCAGAGGGATTTAAGTAGGTTCAAAAAGTGATAAAACACGGCCAGCTCGTGGGAGGAAAAGCAGGAGGATAAGTCTGGAGTTTCTGAAAAGGCAATAAAATCTGATGAAATGAAGATGAAAATAACTCTTTTGGAAGACAAAGTGCTCCGCTGAGTGGGAGCAAGTCACAGCTCCCACTCAGCGGAGCACTTTGTCTTCCAAAGCATTGTAGCAGGAGTCTTATCCTACAGAAGGGCTTCATGTCAGCACTGATTTAACACCTAATATAGATAAATGAAACAGTCGATGAAACCAAATACAGGCAAATTCCTTAGCAGAGCCTCTTTCAGAGCATTAGTTTAAATCTAATGGATTCTGAACATACTGCAAGCTAAAAAAATCATATAAAAATGAAGTCAGTTCACAATTTTACAAGTTATATCTTGTAACAAATTTCTCCTGAGACAGAAGCAGTCTTTGAAAGCTAAGAATCCCCCCCCCCNCATCTCATTCACAAAGGGAAATTACCAAAACATGTCAGCACAAATAAAATGACAAAAGTTCAGTTTCATCTGGAGAGGATAAGGAACCGCTGTGAAAGACTTATTGAAGTTTTTAAAGTTGGTTCTCAGAAACACGGTAGTAAACTTTAATTCAAAAATTTCAAACCTCAGCTGAAGAAATGAAAGACTGTTAATGACAAAGCTGAACAAATGAAACCTTTGTTGTTTTCCAAGTTTCTGATAATCTCTGTACCAGTAGGTGGTGGTAGAGTTCTTCCTGGGACTTTTTCTGACGGAGGAAACAAATCTTAGTATAATGGTTATTACAAAATATCCATCCATTCATCCATTTTCTCTATTCGCTCTTCCATACAGGGTCGCAAGGAGCTGACAGTAAGTTTTACATTTCTTTGTGTTAAGAGGTGTACAAATAGCAGGTCAGACCTTTAAAATGAAAAGGAAAGCCTTTTTTTTTCTATTTTCAATGCAAGCGTCATCAAAATGTAGTACCAAATACTATTAAAATCCATCCATCTCCCCAAACCACTTTGTCTCTTTCAGGGATGCAGGAAGCTGCAGTCCATCCCAGCTGTCAGTGGGGCCAGAGGCAGGATACACCCTGGGCAGGTTGGCTGTCCACGAACACAGAGGCACACAACCACACACACACCCCTCCCCCCACACACAGACACACACACACACTTCTACAGTCAGTTTAGAGCCCAACATGCATGAGTGTGAACTGTGTAAAAATGCATGCAGGGAAAACATGCAAACTGCAGACTCAATCATATCATCTTTACATGATTACATCATACAGTACTGTGCAAAAGTATTCAGTCATCCCACATTTCATTATGTCTTGCCTCCAAGGTTCAGAGTTTCTTGTAATTTTTCAAATGGTCTTGATCAGTAGGGCTTCAGATTTATTTATTTTGTTTTTTAACTGCTTTTTCACTTATTTTCTACCTTGTACCTCATCATTTTCAGTTTCATTGTTTGTTGATCCACTTAACTTTGACCTATGAGTCATCCGGTTACAAAAAGGCTCCTAAACTCAAGGGATAAACCAGTGTTGTGCCGACACATAACATCACAGCAAAGAACCTATTTTAAATTGGAGCTAGAGGCATTTTGTTACCAGGCGCCTGCAACATAAGCACAATTTGTTCCCATTTCTTTAGTTGAGTCTATAAAAAATACCAAAGATAACACAGTTCGACAGGCAGAAAATAGTATTTCTTGCACCAACAAAATGACTCTCAAAAAGCCATTAGCTGAAAACTTGAAAAATGAGTGTTTTTAAAAATGGCATTGCCATTAAATTTTAATTATGCTGTTTTAATGAGGCACTATTCAAGAGTTGTTGATCAAACCACAATAAGCCCTTCCCATACAGTGTGTACAGTGGTTCTTTCCTACACACATAAATATAAGGGTTTATTGTTGTGCCCAAGGACACTTTGACATGTTGAATGAGGAAAACTGAATTGGACCTCCAACGTTCTGAGAGGGAGACAACTGCTCTTCCACTTGAGCCAAAGCTGCTTTAAAGTCAGTAAACAACAGACAGATGTGTAAAAATATTTCAAATGCGTTATCCTGTGTAGCACAGGTACAATTAATTTCTGTAATAGTGTCTGTTCCTCAGGATTACAATAGACCTTTTTTTACAGCAGACATATTGTGGCTTGTCATATCAGTAGAGGTGCAGGAGTAATTAGCGATGATAAAAATGACTGCATTTCATTACAGAGAGCTAGTTAACGGTTTCTTGCGTTGTGCGGTCTCAGTCACTGTCATGGCTCACAGGGGCTGGAACTGAACCATTATTAACTAAATTTGCCCCAGCTGAGCCTTTTCTGCTACAAGGCAAAATTTTCTGCTGTGAAAAAGGTCTTTAGCAGGGCCCTTAACCTCACACACAAACATTCCTTTTATATTTTCTGTTAGTTTCAGTTAAAATGTCTTTTTAATTGAAAAATGAATGTCATATTCTAAGCTGTAGTTCGTTATTGACTTTCTTTGTTCTCCTACAAAGTGACTTTACGTTTGAGCAGCATGTTAAAAGGAACTCTGACATTTATTGAAATGTGATGTTGAGAAGTCTGGTGTCGTGTGGTTAAAGATTGCTTGTGACTGCAGTTTTTCCTCATTTTATATTCGACTGCAGACATTAATTTCATGTCAGTCACTTTTGGTCCCTGAGCACCCCATGCCCTCATCTCTGCTGGGATTTCCAAACAAAGTTGTATTAAAAAGACGCCAGTGTTATTAGTTTTTCATTATCATTCGGTAGAATATGCATATCATTTGCACAGATTATTCAGAATTTGTTGCATTTGTACACAAGTCATTTAAAATATTTATCCCCCTCTGCTGAAAGGTGAAGGTGGAGCAAGAATGTGTTTTGCTCATGTCTGTGTATGTGTTCATTTATCTGCTTGTTACCAAATACTACGAACCACAAAACAAATTCGAATTAAACTTGTAGAACGTAATAATTTGATGTACATCTGATTAACTTTTGGAGTTAACCAAATTCAAGATGGCCACCACAGCAAACTAACCTTAGAAAACCCAAAAATAGCTATAATTCAGTCAATGTTACAGATATTGTGCTTAAATCTGGTGTAGTTGTACCTGAGAGTCATTCTCAACACACACTCTAAGTGCTACTCATTGCACAGGATCTTTGCTTAAAACTTTAGTATTAACTGCCAATTTAAGATGGCTGCCACAGCTAAAGGGCAATAACATGAAAGTTATTATAACTCAGTCAATTGAACAAATATTGAGCTAAAATTTGATGTGGTAGTAGCTCAGAGTCACCCCCAACACATAATCTCAAGATTTTGCAGAAGACTGTGCATAACGTTATTTTAATGGTTTGACCAAAACTGCTCCAACTGCATTTCTCAAGATGATCTTAGTCTAAATCTCTGGCATGAAAGGTGGTGGATGTGTCTCCCTTCAGGAACTGCTCCACCTTTATTTATTAATGGTTTTATAAATGACGAAGTGCAGCCCGAAGACCCCTTATGATGAACATAAATATTGGACACAGTGTTCCCTCGCCCGGACGCGGGTCACCGGGGCCCCACTCTGGAGCCAGGCCTGGAGGTGGGGCA
>NC_051444.1:7443720-7456957 GCF_001649575.2 Kryptolebias marmoratus
CTGGGTCTCCCTGCTTAGGCTGTTGCCCCCGCGACCCGACCCCGGATAAGCGGAAGAGAATGGATGGATGGATGGGTTTTATAAATGTAACAGTCAGCTAAATTTCAGGCCAACCACAACGAATATCTTTTTTGAAGTGGCTCAGTTTTATTCTAGTGTTTCTGAGTCTTTAATGCTGTGGAACGGATGGACGGAGAAACACAAAAAGACACCCATGTGCAAAGAGGCATGTCTGTGAATGTCAAACTTTCAGTGGTACATCTACATTTCTCCCTCTTAACCTTACATAATGCGCTCATTTAAGCACATCCCAAAGGACACACGAACACTTTAGGAGTATTACAACTCCATACCTGCAGTGTGAAATGACTTTACAAGTTTAGAAATCATCCATTAGGGAATCAAGACAGCAGGGAAAAAAATCCTCTGTAGAATGCAAATTAAATGAGTGAACTCTCAGCATACAGAACATGAATCACATTAATAACAACCATAGCTTGTCTGAATTATTCATATGTACTGGCCTACTGAATCACCATAGCACCCCCACCTTGTACAGCAAAGTGAATGTTGTAATAAAAACTTCCCCGTTTGGCTTCCATTGTCACATCTCTCATTCATTGTAGTCGTGTCTCACATTTATGACATCAATTTTTCCTCTTCTGTCAACTAATTGTGTTTTTTGATAGCTGATGGAGTGGTCCATATGAAGCAGAGATTGTGTGTTGTGTTGAAAATGAATGTAACGATTCATACAGCACAGCCAGACATGCTCATACTGAATGTATGCTTGATATGCTGAACACACGCTGCTGGAATCTGCTGTGGTTGAGCCATGTTTGTCCTGTGTGCCAAATTGTGTTGGGCTTGAGGTACTGCCTGAGTCATCTGTGATGCGTCCAGAGTCTGTTTCCAGCTTACGCTCCAGCTGGGCTCTACCTGGGGGTCCATTGGTATTGTTATATTTGTTGGGAGGAAGGGATTTATTGGAGATGAGTTAAAGCAGTGGTCCCCGAACTCACAACCAACTATTGTACATTGCTGGTCAAGGTAAAAAACAAAAAAACAAAAAACAAGACAATGCTTAAAAAAACAAAAAAATGTATGTCTAAAGCAAACTTTAAAAACAAAGTGCTGTACAAAAGTGAATATAAAAACATTGCAAATGAGTGGAAACACAGTAAAATTCACATAAAACTAAATAATTTTTGATAAATAAAATAAACTTGGACAGTAAAATCAATAAAAAGTGAAATCAATTAAAAAAAAAAATCAAGATGTTCTGCTCAACTAGAACTAACAGTCCGTTTAAACAAATGGGTTTTGAAATCACCTGTAATATGTAGCTGCATCCTGTTGCACACTGAGAGAGTTGTGGCAGGTCAGGTGTACAAAGCATTGCAAGGGTGCAGGAAAGTGTCTTGGGGACACGGAAAATAGCAACTACGTAAAACCTGTTTGGCTAGAACTAAGAGCAAAGAAGCATCATGGTTGTATTCTTACTGAAAAGGGTTTCCAAATTTGCCGTCAACCAGCCACGTGTGAAAGGTGCTTAACTAAAAGCTCAGCTTTATTTCACCATATATTAATTAAATATATGATGAAAAAATATTTCAAAGGATTTTCTGACAGATTTGAAACAATTTGTTTTGACCTGCACTGGGTTTATCATTTAGACTTTATTTTTCTTTTGCATAGTGATCAGAAGTGGCTTTTGTTGTGAATTTGTGCTATATAAATAAAATAAATTGAATTTTTTAAAAATACTGACCGGCAGATGTTTTTAAAATTCTGCTGATCAACAGGAAAATACAGTAATGTAATATTTCTCATACTTATCCACTTCTTTATTGGAACCACCTGTAAAGTTTAATAGAATTCATTAAAACAGCTCTGCTGTACATTTTAGCTACTTTTGCAAGCCTCTGTAATTTTCAGTTTCCATTAATGTCAGTGTGATATTTCTGCTTCACCTTTTTTATGGAGGTAGTGGTGCGTGGTGGTGTTGTACAGGACAGCATTATGATTACAAATGTTTTGAGCCTTGTATGCATGTTAATGGGTTCGAAGTCAATAACTGAACCAAGATGTATTGCTTTTTAACACTGACTGTAAAAATTTAAAATAATGAAACTTAAAAAACACAGAATTTATGGCAGATCTGTTTTGTTGGACCACAGTCCATTTTACAGGCAGGTTTAATTCTTGGGGTTGTGAACCTTCAGTTGGTGTAGCTGGTTTAAAGATTCAGTGGTGTCCCTGCTGCTTGCCTGACAGATAACTAGCTGAGCTAATTACCTTGTATTATCATTAGCTGCCACTGAGGCTGATAAAGACAGAATGTTGCTGTGTTAGCCATTGTAGCTTGTGGATGTGATTATAATGGTGTTATATTACTTTATTAAAAGTGTAACATGAATGACAAGCAGGCGCTGTTGTTGTACAATGGGGGTTTTAATGGTTCAGCATCCCACTGAAGCTGCAATAAGCCTGAGCCACTGCAGTGCATTATGTGTTATAGGAGCATCACAAGGCTCAAATCCTGGGTGGCTCATTAATATTTTCTTGGTTATTGTTACATCATGGGAACAGTGAACAACTCTTACAGTATCCATTACATCTCTAGGTCAAAACTGAAGTCCGAGCAATAACAATATCCACAGATGAAACAGTAAAAACAGAGCAGGTATAGCTTTCATTAAAGCCAGCAGCTGCATTCAGTTCGAGTTCTGGCATTTTTAAAATAGCAATAATCAATAAATGCATCATGGTAAGTGTCACTCCATCTTTTATTTCTCCAAACCAACATTGTGTTAACTGAACAGGGCTGATATATGGATCAGGGAGTAGTAATAATAATTGGAAAAAAGTTAAGAATTTAATGTGAAACTATATAATTTCAGAAAAAAGTCACCTGTGAAGGTTCTGCGTGGATGGCAAGGCAACATGTACACATTATCATCTATTTTTTTTTTAAGTTATTTTGGCTGTTTTAAGTGTGCAGCATGGGGAATAAGAGAAGGTGGCATTTAACAAAGGTCCCTGACCAGAGTCTAAGAGAATTCATGAACAGCATCTTAAATCCGTTCCATCACATCACTAAACCCTCAGTGCTGGGACGTTTCATGTGCAGCATTACTAATTCTTCAGAGAGCCTACTTGTGAGAGGTCTTGAGTGTTCAGAACTCACAAGGAAGGATGGACACCTGCTGTCACATGTGGTTACAATATGCTTCCGTGTCCCCACACTCAATCAAACCAAGTGCTTATTCCCAAAATAGCTTAGCCCACTAAATTCAGGTGACAATACACTGCAGAAAGCTCAGAGACATCACTGGGGGGCAGACAATTTTCTTGAGCGTGGAAAAATAGAGAAGGTGCTCCTGAATTTAGTTCAGTATTATGTACTGTCTGCCTTGGGTGAAGTCTGTTGGCATCATTCTGGAAGGACAGAAAACTAATGTAATACACAGCAGAAAAACGTCTACCCTCAACATCCCTGTGAGTAATAAAGTCATTTATCAACATCAGCTGTAGCTGGCAGCGCTCACACTCAGTGGCTCAATCTGAGGCCAAACAAAAGGCAACAAATAAATGTTTATTATCTCATCAATGGAGTATTATTGCTGTTCTCATTCAATCATTTGAAAAACTAATAGTGTGATCCACAGGAGATCTACTACTAAGATGGTACAAGACGAGAATGTTTACCAGGGAACAAATGAGGAACAAATGACAAATGACTGCATGTTAACCAATACTGAATTGTTAACTTTAACAATAATCACATTCTTAGTAGTTGTCTAATTAACAAATCATCAAATTTTTCCTCAGTAACCCCAAATGATGAATTAAACCTAGTTACCAGAAAGCAGATCGACATAAACTAATGAATCAAAGCACAATAAACGTGACTCCCGATGGGCAGGTGGAATCACATCAACACAGTCAGTATAATAATAATCAAATGTAGAAACAAGTTGAATGCAAAATGATTTATGCTTTTATGGATATAAGATGTGTAATATATACTTTCAGTTTTGTCCTTTTCTAGTTGTGTTTAAGTTATATGAATCACAAATGACACATACACTTTTGATTTATATTATCAAGGTGATTCTCAAAGGTAACCTCATCTAATTAAGAAATTATTCACAGTTTATTTCTTCAATATTTAATACATTATTATTAGATGTTTTGCAGTAAATATGATGCAGAATAAAATAAAAATTGAGACTTAGTGACAATTGAACAGAAGCTTATGAACAAATAGTTCTCACTCAATGTGACTCACCACTAAACTTGGACAACACAAAGATCATTATACAATGGTGAAGTAAACACAGAGTTGTCAAAACTGTGCAGTTTTATTTGCTGTATCACAGTGGAAGCAGAAAAAAATATCTCTATAAATTTTGTGCTGTTTGTCAATCCATAGATAATTTTGAACAACAGGGGAAGCAGAGACGCTTTATCCATCTTCATTAAAAAAATAAACAAGCATTACTTTTGAGAATTTTTTAACTTCAAATAAATGTAACTTAGCTAGCAATAATTTAGCTGGAAAAAGTTTAGTGTAAACATGAAACTGTAGTCATCTGAATCTGTAGAAACAATAAAATTCTCAGCTGGTTCAGTGATGCACATAATTTGCAAGGTGATCTATGTCATGTTTTTGCTGCTAAAAATAACAGTCAGGAAAAGTACACGCTGTTTTCTGAAATATAATTTTTTATGTAAGAGCTAAATTCCATAAGATGTGAACAAGTGTCAGAAATTAGGTGGCATTTACTCAGAGCAGGAAATTGTAATATTGTAATGCGTTGTGAGCAAATGAATGGTAATACCAGAAGCTATAACACAGCAAAGGTCATTTGTATCCTTGAGGAAAAATCAATCATAAAATAAAGAAGGAAAAAAGGAAGGAAATGTCCACTACGTTCATCAGGCTATTTTGTTGCTCATACATCTTTGAACCCCCATTCAAGAACAGACAAAAAAAAAGAAAAAAGAACAAGTTTGTTCAGTTAGGATCTCGCCCTAAGGGAAGTCATGAGTTAAACCTCTCCTGATGAGTAATTATAAAAATGTGAGGGAACTTATAGACTCATCTTTTTATATTTTATTTGACATGACAGCTTCACCTTTGCTCACCCTTCCTCTTTGCAGCTTTTCTTAAAGAACAAAAATGGTTCATCAGCAGGTCTTAGAGTAAAAGAAATGGAGAAATTGTTGCACCACAGTTCTCTGCTTCTCACTTCTTTTTATTGAACATAAAAAATGTTCTGTATTGCTGGTCAAAGTAACTTCTCATTCATAAATATTGATTAGTTGTATTACAATTTATTCTACTTTTGCTGGGCAGGAGAAGCCATTTACCATCAAGTTGTAATCAATTTGTATGGATTTTTTTTGAATTTATGCTGAATTGGCTTGTTGCTAAGGAGACCAGCACTAATTTGCTCATTCTTCTTTGTGGTATTCATATGGCTAAATAGTTATTACTGAATAACGTGCATTAAAGCCATCAAGAATAGATTACAGAGCTCTGAAACAGTACCAGTTGTGCTTCATTATTTTCAGTTTAATCTAAAAGTTATGGAAAACACGTTTATGCTCCACAAACCTTAAACACATATATCTCAAAAGGTTCTTATTAGATTTGGGATTTTGGGGCTTTGTAGGAATGTTTTCTTTTAAATTTGTTTTAACAATGCAAAGGTTATCTACAGAAATGTCTGGCAGTTCAATGTTATTTTTTCTGGATTGCCTCTCACTCCTTTTTTTTCCCTGTTAGCCACCCTGTTTCTCCATGCTGTTTGAGATGTATTGGCTCTGATAGCTAACTCCCACATGGTGCATATTTGAGTTTTGTACTTGGAGCGCGCTACACATGTTGACAGATGTCTCCCAGCACAGACACCGACAGGGATAGATCCCAGCAGAGTGGATTGACAGGGTGAGGCTTCGGCTGAACAGCTGGGAGGTAAACTCCGCTCAGGCTGAGGTAATGTGACCGGGTCTGACACAGACTACACAGCACAGGGAAAGCTGCTCTCCTGCATATTTGTTTCTGTGATCTGCTACCTGAAGATCTGTCTGAAGTATCAGTTGTCATTGTAAGCCTGAAGTTTTCCTGCTGCCTCAGTGATTTATCACAAACTACTGTGCGAGCATCAAACATGAGGAAAGAATCAGAGAAAATCTTTGCATCTCAACCCCCTTCTTTGAACAGTTTTAGAAACAGAAGCACAGCAGTGTTTCCTGACTTTTTGACTCCTAGACTGCAGGAGCTTAAATAAAATGATTTTTCATCTCATTAAAAACATACAATAAGTGCCTGTAATTTACTCAGATTAACTGATACAATTACTTAGATTAACATCGACAAATTATTTAAATAGGTTTTCTGCTTGTATGTTAGTTGCTCATCTTTTCTTATTATTTTACTGTGTCATAGTTTTGGTGTGTATTCCATATTTGTGAAATTAGAACATGGTTCGTTTGTATGTCCTCAGTGAATGTGTGAACGTGTTAGACTGTCAAACAGCGTTAAATAAGAAAGACTAGACTCTGTCAGTCCATTCTGCATCTTACAAGTGATGCCATAGTTCCCTTAAACTTCAGTCTCAAAGAAGAAGCAACGTCTTTTATTATTAATTTTGTAAAAAAAAAATATAAAGGGTAACTTTTCCTTGTGCATTTTAAAATTTATTTTCGGGCAAAATGCATTGTTAACTAGCGTTAAATTGTAATCACATCGCAATCAATTCTTAATCAAAAGAATAATGAAAGTTGTCCATAAATGTATTAAAATTTGTTCAGCATAAATACTGTTTGAATTATATTTGTGTGATTACAGATTTATGGACCAAATCTTTCTCTTCAGTCTGAATGAGAGAGAGGGTGTTTACTGCTGGGGTTTCAGTTGGACACAAATTTCAGAGCTATAAATACTCCTGATATTTACTCATCAACGCACAGGAATAAGAACATAATTTTTGTAGAGCTGCTGAAACTTGTGCCAGTATACAAGCAGCAAACACATTATTTGATCTAACAAATGAATCTATGGTGGAAGGATTCTGTGGCGTTGTCAAATAACTCACTGCGTCCTTTAGATCGGAGCTGCTTCCTGTGTGCTGGCTTCACAGTGACACCATAATGGAAGCAAAATTTAGCGTCTCTTTCATTCACTATCAAGCAAACACTCCAGATTCTGCCTCTGCCGCTTCCTTTGGAGCTCAGATAGCATGGCACACAGTTTGACAGAATGTGAAGTTGTTCTCGGGCACTGTGTTGTGCTGTTGGTGTGTCACAGCGCTGACTTATCACACCACTTGTGGTCTGATTCTGTGGGTGTTTGCACCTCCAGACATCAAGACGGAGAGAGAAAACTATGTTTAAAAAGACTTACTGCCTGTAATTTTGAAATGTATTTATTTATTTTTTTTTTACAAACATTTTTTTGTAAGAGTGGGTGGAAGGGCTTATTGGCAATAATTAAGAGTGTGATGGCAAACTTTGACACATAGAAACTAAATCTTGCATATAAATAATTCTGCATATTTAGATGTAACCAATTATTTTGCTAAAGGTTAGAATCAAAAGTGTTTCATCTGCACAAAGTAACATGAACGAATGAAGCCTATCACTGAGTATTATCGTCTTGTTTAATTTTTGTTATTTACATGTAGACTCTGGACTGACCCAATCTATCATTCTCAAATACTGACTTAATAAATATATTAAAAATCAGGCTGAAGTCCGTAATCCATCCATCAAGCCAGACTCCATGGTCTGATGTTGTTGCTGATAAAATTTATATTTTAAAGGTGAAATGAAGTGTTTTGAAGCTAACATAAATCAGAAGAAAGTCATAAAAGGTGCTTGTTTTCAGAGTCTTGCATTTTAAAACACTAGTTTCAAACTAATAATTAACAATTGAAAATAAAATGACGAGGGTCTCTTTGGCACTTTCTGTGATCACTCAGAAGTGTGACACATCCTGAGCCAAACACAAGAACGCCAACACGACAGTAAATAGCAAATACGGATAGTGTGGGGGTGAAATGTTTGCAATTAGTTGTGTAAACCTACCCAAAACTGCGACAGCTGTGTCATTCTTCAGCTTACCAAAGGACAAGAAAGTTTGATGGATGTGGTTAGTTTAGCTGCATCAAAATTTCAACCCAAAGTCTGGAGACTGACTGCAGTTATTGTTTTAAGAGGACCACCTGAAATACAAACCTTCAATGGAAGAACCACCGCCTGATGAACCACCACCCACCATCTCCTCCTGTCAGACTGCAACTGGCCCCCTTCCGCTGTCTGACCAGCATCTGCCGCCTCAAGCTGTCTAGATGGGAAACTCCTTGAAGACTGTGTGACATCATTTTAAAGCTTTGGGGGTTCCCCTTGTGAAATGTGAGGCTTGAGTTCCTGACAACATCAGACCAAAAAAAAAAAAAAGTTTTCAAACCAGTACTCTGGTTAACAAAACTTGCTTCTTCTTCTGCTTCCATTTTACCTGATAAACACTCCAACAGTAACCTCCTCAGTGACGGTCTGCCACATCTGGCCCCGCCTCCTTCTACGTCACCAACCAAGGAGGTAACTCCGCCCACACAAAAACAAGTCATTTATGTATGAAATCAAAGAAATGGATCACTGGAGTGCTTTATGATATGAAAACTCATTATTTTTTATGTTTTATTTTATTTCCCTATTAAGTAAAGCTTTCAGCCAAAATGAGCATAATTAGTGAAAATAAAATTAATGCATTTGTTTGGCAGGTTTTCTAGTTTTAGGTATGACTTGTCATATAAACCTGTCATGGAGGCAGCCTGGCTGCTGCACAGTGAACAGCCTGTTAGCTTAGCATGCCCTACTTTATTTTAGTGTGTAAAAAAAAAGAAAAGCGAGACAACAACTTGTCGTGTGTACAAAGCAAACATTCAAAGAGGAGGAAGCTGTGTCGCAGCGTACAACCAAGAAGAAAACTTCCAATCACTTCACTCCAGAGGAGAGATGAGGGCGTTCAGCACTAAAGCTGAATGGTTTACAATAGTTGCTTTTGTTTATCTTTTAAAGCAGTTTCTCATTATTGGTAATAAAACAATTTGAATTTGGAAATGTTCATTGGGAAACATTTAGCTGTGGTGGCAGGCAGTGTTTATCATGTAGAAAATAAAACAGCTGTCACAGTTGGAGATGCTAACTGTTCTGGTCGTGAAGTTAAAAATAGCCTTAAAACTGTCAGCTCCTCGTTCATTTTGTCATCTTTTAATGAAAGGTGTGTGTATTCTTGCACACACACACACACTTGTGTAATGTCTATTCTGCTTTCAATACTTCAATAAAAAGTGACAGTTTAAAATAGCAAGGCTACAACAGCTTTTCAGACCTTTCACTTGCTTTTTGTCTAAAAACAAAGCATCGATCTAACCACCTGCAAATTTTTGAACAAACTCGGTTTTTATTTCTGTCAAAATGTGACACACCATCTTCCATTTCATCTCCTCTGCCGCCTGCATCGAAGCACAGCAACAATCAAAGTACAGAGCGAGATTTTGATTTAAAACCATTTAAACTTAATGTGGCAGCGGATGAGTGAATGTAAGTAAGTGCAACTAACAACGTCAATATTAATATTAAAATAAAAAGTTCTGGTACCAAAAAAATACTGATACTGGCAGAACAACTGGTGCCTCTCTATTTTTCTGTGCCACACTGCACTGCTGCTTGAGAATGGTACCGAATTGAATTTAAAAATGAGACTATAAGTATTTATGATTGGAGACTTTTCTCTCCCTGAGAACATTTATTTAGTTGTTCTGTATTTTGTTCAACAATGCATTAATCAAAACCTCTCAAGCCCAGTTTTATTCTCACTTGCAACTTCATTACCTATCCCTCTTCTAAAACAGGTAAATCAACTATCACTTTTGAAACAGAACAGACCCAGTAAACAGCTCAGAGAAATGTGAGAAGACACTGAGAAACTAAGTGCTTATTTTTGGAGAACCCTTGTTATGTGTGATTTTAAAAATAAGCTCATCTCAGTGAATCCGCCTCCCCTGCTGGATTTGAAGCTTGTTTATCAGGAGGGGGTAAATCTGTGGGGACATTTTGGCTCATGGATAATCAAAGCATGGTGAAAGTAAAATGAATGAAAAAATAGAAATGCAAACATTTATTTGGAGTTGAACAATGAGTAGGAAATGCTTCCCACTTGGAGACCGTATCACTTTCCTGGTGAGTGATTGTGCGACTAAATGCCGTCTTTGTTCCTTTTCATTTTCTCTCTTTGTTTTGCTAAATATAATCGTGAGGCGTGATGCTGCAGCGCTTCTGTCAGTTTGATGTTTTTCAACAGGCTCCATTTCCTCTGAGATCTTCTTTCCAAGCAGATCAGTGATTTCTTTGCGTTTCAGTCTTTTGGAACATTAGAGTGCGCTTAAAGCAAAACAAAGTGAACGCAACAGGTTTCTATTTTGGTAATGACAGTTAATATCACATGATATGCCCAAGTGACAGTAAAAAATCATTTTATAGCTTACTATAAGTTTAATTTTAACAAACTATATCATATCAGCTTAACTTTCTCTTGCTGAAGAGCTCAAAATGCTTTTGCCAATGTTACTATTTTCTATCTTAATTTTGAAAGGATAATATAAAGCAGCAGCATAAGTAATTAAAACAAAACAGAAAGAAGTAAAGCAAAATGAGGTGATTTTGGAACTTTTTCTATAAATTCCGCTGACTTTGCAACAAAGTGAGTGGATGTATGATGTATCACCAAACTGCCAAACTGAACTATTTCCTGCAAGTGATTCAAAAGTTTAACAATAAGACACATGTTGATCAAAGTATTGTAAGTAAACTTAAATTCAAGTTCAAATTCAAGTTTATGTATCATATACTTTAAGTACCATGAAATGTATGTTGCCCTGTCTTTCTCCATGAAAACTAAAAACTAGAAGTAAAATTCAACAAAGGTAACCTTAAAAACTAACATTCCCTGAGAAAAATATTAGAACATGATAAAAAGACAAGAAAGCTCACTATATCAGCAGTGTACAGTAATTGATTATTAATGACTGATAACCAGCAGTTCCTCATGTCCTCCAACCCTTTTCTGAATTCCTCATTTTTTTAACCTTTCAGAAAAAAAAGTACTCACAAAATATACTTTGAGGATTCAGTTTAATGCAGATTCTATATAAAAACTGAGCTTTATTGATCTCAAGATTTAGGCTCCACGTAGAATTAAAAATTTGCAACATCCTAAACAGTTTTCCAGCAACTTCTTAAAAACATACACATACTGTACTGTACTCTTTAAAACTTTAAAATACATGGTGTTTCTTTTTTCCACATAGCCTAGTTTTACCCAGTTATTCCTCTGGCCTCATGTGGGACTTGTGTGTTGTTTAGTCAAAAAATCATGACCTAATCTCAAACTGGTTCAGTACCTTCCACTCACTTTGTTGCTGTGATTAAATTAGCCTCTCACAACCCCTCCTCCTCAGGGTCTGTTGAGCCCCATTAAATTTTCAGTGATCTTTTTCAGTTTGAATTAAAAATCCAACATAATTATCAAAAACAGATGCGTATCTACATGATTTTGGAATAAAAAACCCTATCTATCTGTATCTCTCTCTCTCTCTCTCTCTCTATATATATATATATATATATATATATATATATATATATATATATAAGAATCACTGTGTTGTGAGGAGAACATGATGTGCCGAGCACTACATCATTATTCCAGTGGCAGATTTATTTGGCCCTGAGCGATTGTGAGCACATACACATTTCAGTACATTTACAGCTGTCAGCAATGTACAGTTTAAGCTTTTTTTTGTTTGTTTATTACTGGGTTCATTTATATTTTGACATTTCAGGTGAAGAAACATTCAGCTTCTAAACTGTGTTGCAGTTCTAAATTTTAATTGAAGATTTTAGGTTACAGCTGGTGACCTACAGAATTTATCCTTTCATCGTTTTTATCATCTTCTTTAAAAAGTTACTTTAATGAGTTATTAGACTTTTTATTACTTAACTTTTTATGGTGTTTTTCTGCATTTTTACTTACAGATAATACTTTTATTATTAATTAGAAGATATGAAGAAGAAGCTTTTAGTGTACTTCTAGTCAAATAATAAATGAGGATGTTAAAAACCTAATCAATTTACTTTTTCTCCAGTGATGAGCTAATATTAGGACATTTTGTGCTCCAAGATATATATTTTTGTCACACTGTATTGATATCATGCAGTCTGTAACTAATAAGATAGAATCATATCTGAATCTTACAACCTGTCACACTAAATTCTGTCAGGATTTTAGGCTTTTGAATAAAACAAGTTTCTTCATTTAGTGGTTAAAGTCAACATCAGCCCATCTTTTTTTAGGAGCTCTCACCACTGTGGCATCACTCTGCATTCCCTCCAACATGCTTGAAGGGAAACTTTATTTCTGCTTGGATTATGCAAAAACAACATTTTTGCATTGCACAGATATTGAAGGGAAGCCATCATGACGAATGATATGCAAACAGTGCACAGGACCTAACTGCTTCATAGCACTCAGTGATGGCACAGGCCATGCTGCATCATTGGAAATGGAGCAGGTTAAAGTGCTCAGAGCTATTTAAATATGTATGTGCATGTGACAGTTCCACTTGGCCCAGTTGCTACTCGACACACTTTGGGTGTCATTTTAATGATCTGAAATAAAAAACATAATGCATTTTGGGGAAAATGATTCACTTATAAACCCTGAAACCCTTTTCTATAGAGATGCAGACTGATGAATTCTAAACTTATTTGATTCATTCAGACATTCAGTGGTACCACTCCACAGTAAGACTACTCTTACAGAGATTTTACTAATATTTTATAAATATCTCATTAAAAATTTTATTTAAAAAAAATGAATAAGACTATTCATACACTGATGCAGGCTCAGAATTTGGCAAGCTCAATTGGTATCCTTTTTATTTAATTCAGGTAAATCCGATAATTCTTTGTTGATTTCTCCTGTTTGTCACTCTGCTTGTTATTCTCATATATTAAGGTGTGCTGGTGTAGATTCTCAGTCATCCAGGCCATGGTAAATTCAAAAAAAGTTAAAAAACAAAAACAACTGGACTTCTATTCTGTAGCTGAAGACGTTTCGCTTCTCATCCGAGGAGCTTTCTCAATTCATAAATAGAGAGTGTGG
>NC_051444.1:7457816-7471851 GCF_001649575.2 Kryptolebias marmoratus
AGCAATCCAGCTTACATCACATCTCAGCTTTAAAAGCTCAACTCCACACTCTCTATTTCTGAATTGAGAAAGCTCCTCGGATGAGAAGCGAAACGTCTTCAGCTACAGAATAGAAGTCCAGTTGTTTTTGTTTTTTAACTTTTTTTGAATTTATTAAGGTGCTCATGACAAATGATGAAGACAGAATAATTAAGAAATTAAAGACTCCAGAGTAATTTAAACTTTACAGCTTGCAAGAAATTGAATATTTTTGCTCCTTTTAAGTAATGCATTTTAACTGCCTCCTAATGATTTAAAGTCTTTATAACTTGATTATTCACTATTTATTAACCTGTTGTAATAGTAGTTCTATTGTACAATGTTACTCGTTTATTCATTTGTTTGTTTACTCTTTAATTTATTCATTCATTCATTCACTTTCTTCCCATTCATACTGATAAGAGCAGCAGTGAAATAAAGACAACTGTCTTAATTTGTTGCTGGATCCTGACTGAGAGGCAGGGGAAGTAGGGTGGTGGGGGTGGGGAAGGTGGGAGGTTCATTTGGTTTCTGTTGAAGTAGAGGAAAACTGGCTGGATGCCATAGCTCCCTTAAACTTTAAATCCTCATCCTTTCTCTCAAAATGTGACAAGCTCAGTTCCAGAGACACATTATTTGAGATCCTTGTTCAGACGAAGATCAGAACGAGGACTCAGCCTTAAAATCTGGAGTTTTGATTTGTGGATCTCTTGTTATTAAGGTGTTATACCAAACTGCTGTGTGTATGAGTTGCACAGCTGTCATCCAGCAGAGCCATCAATAAAAAAAAAATGGTTCTTGATCTTGTTCATTTGTGACCCCTTTTATATGTGCCAAACATGGGCTAAAAAAAGAAGCCCTTTGTAAACCAATATCCATAACTCAGCTGCAGAGATTATAAGTTGCTGTGTGAAGTGACTGCAGTCTCTCAGTGAATCCATTATGAACCATTCACTCAGGAACAAACACTGTACTTGTAAACATTGTGCCTTCGTCTTTGCATGACTTTGCGCTTGTATATAAAGGACTTACAGTGCAAATCCTTCTGGGTATTTATTGGTTTTTAACTGACAGACTTTATGAGCTTTTCAAGCCTTTTTAGCATCTAAAAATCTGTCACATCTCCTTTTTTAGAAAACAAAATCAGAGTTGCTAACCTTGTCCCTGATGCCACTAAGGTCATTTGTTTTTATTGAAGATGACAGAGTGAGAAGCATATTAAAGAAGGGATTGTTGAAACACTGCCCTCTGCTTTTTTTCCGCTGTTGACTCCTGGGCCTTGTTTATAAATCTCGTCAGAAAGTCACCCACATGGGTCAAATTTGCTTTCAGGGTATTAATCAGGCTGTGTTCTCGCAACACTTAGGCATTCAGTATTTTTTCAGACCTTTTGGCTGGTTCCTACTGTGTTTTCTATATTGTACTGTATGTGCAGTTAAATACAAGCTTAACTAGTTCTTGTAGTTCAATTTTCTGTCTGTGTTAGGATTTTATTTTGTGACATATCAACTCAAGACGTCTTGAAACTGAATTCAGAATATTCATGTTGGTTTTTGATGCTACTGTAAGCGTGCTTTGAAGCCTTTTTAGACTTTGTGGTAAAACAGCAGCAAAACTAGCTAAGCAACTACAACAACGAAATTTACTGTGCTCAACAAAACCCAATTCTAAAGGCTGGACTTTGATGCATAACAGCCTCTGAAACATTTTCTGGCTGTTGTCTGCATTTATGCGGTGTCTGCCTCACAAAAGCAAAGGCTAATTACACAATTGGTGCCTGAGACGATCTTCTGCAGAGGAGGGAAAGCACAAAAGCACATTCCATCAGCATATTTGTGTGAAACTATGTGAAAATAAATCCCAGTGTGGGTTGCTGATTATGGAACAGAAATACATTGTCTGGACAAAGAAAAGACACTAATATTTTGCTGGATAAATTTGACTTATTCTGGCACACATGAAAAGTTACATTTCTTTCAGTCCAAAGTTGTTTTAATCTTTTGCCAATATCTTGTACTGATGATGGGAGAGTCTGAGCACTCTATCAAGTCTTCTTCTCTGGCACATCCCAAAAGATTTGCAATGGGTTAAGGTCTGGATTCTGTTGTGGCCAATTCATGTGTGAAAAGGACTAAAACAATCTGAACCTGATGAGTCCCATTTTTATTCTCTGTTACAAACAGAAGCATTTTTTTTCTTTTAAAAAGCCTCACTGATGAATGGTTTTTGTAAGACTGTGTGTGTGTGTGAGTTTCTTGCTGATGAGAGCTGATCTCTGTATGTGTCCTGCGGCTCTGCATTTCTGTTTCACAAATATGTTCATATTTTCACATCATCATGATGTGCTGACAAATCTTCTCTTGACATATCCACTTTCTAGCACAAAGGTCAGCAGTATGAAAGCACGCACTGATCTGAACTGGATTACCTTCACTGATAAAAGTTGTTGCTCAGCTTCCTCCTGGCCTCCAAAAATTTGAGTTAATGGATATTTATCAGTTTTTCTGCTCATTCCTCTGTGTTGACAAATTAACACCTTGTTGGTTTCCAAAAGGGAACAACCTTTTAAAGTCATACATTTTTTTTTTTTTTAGGAAATGTGATTGATCCTAATCATGTTTCTGATTCACATATGGAGCTAAAGTTGACCTTGGCAAGAGACAGAAGAACTGCTGAATACATCTGCTAAAGATGCTCTGCCTTCAATCACATCAGCGATTGCAGTTTTTGGCCCGGAGAAGATGTCACACAGTGGTACTGGGTTTTCACTAGGAATTTGGCCCTTAACCACAACGCCCTCCCGCCGGCATGGATGCCCAGTCACTCCCTATCTTCTCTTGGCTTCCAGCTCAGCTCCTCCCTCCGACTGCAGAGCCAGCAGGAGGCTCTCTCCTCCGCCTGCCCCAACTCCCAATGCTGACCTTTTCAGATAAACAACTGCATATGCATATATACTGCAAAGTCTTACAAATTAATGTATTGAACTGGACAAAACTAATGAATAAATGTTATTTAAGGTATTTTTATGTTAAGTGAGTGAGAGCTATGTACATACATTAAACTGGCAACCCATATTTTCCACAGGGTTTAGAGCAGGGGTGTCAAACTCCAGCTCTCGAGGGCTGTTGTCCTGGAAGTTTTAGGTTTTTCTGCTCCAACACACCTGATTCAAATGGTTTAATTACCTCCTCACCAAGTCATCAAGTTCTCCAGGAGCATTGCAGAAAGTCATCCATTTAAAGCAGGTGTTTTAAAGCAAGAACACATCTGAAACATGCAGGAGAGCGGGCCCCGGGGAACAGAGTTTGACATCCCTGGTTTAGAGCTTCTCTAAAGTAGCAAAAATATATTTTATACTGCTTATATTTTTCTTTAAGCACTATCACTGTTTGCTTTCTAACAGTTTATCTCCCAATGGATTTGTTATAAATATCTTTGCTTCAGCCTGTTTCAGTTGTAAAATAAAAAAAAAAACTTTTTTTTTCATCTCTTACAAGAAATTTCACGTCTGTTTGTGAGTGAATTTGTCAGACAAATAATGGATTTTTTTCGAGAATTCCATAAGACAGAAGGTCATAAGATATTTTGTAATTTCATTGTGGAGCTAGAAGTGGTTTAAAAAGAAACGAAAACAACTAAATAAAAACTTGTTTTTAACTTTCAGTATAGAAGACAGCCTGTTTTTCAAGGCTGCTCTAATTGAGTTCTGTAAAGACATTCAGAAATGGGGTATTGATAGCTTTTTCTCCTGCAATATGCTGAGGATTATAGGTTATTGCACTGAGAGAGTGGCCTTGATACGTTCAGAGTCAGGTGGCCGCAGAAATGAGCTTCTCTCCATCCATTGCACTCACCAACAGATCATTGCTCTCCATCGGCTGTTTGCCAGAAAAGATTAATTTTGCATCTAGGTCAGAATGTTCGAGGCTTTTATCAACAGACTTACAAATTATGAGAAACACATTCTGAAGAGGCTTAACTGAAAGATACATAGTTTCATTTAACTTAATTCAGCAAATGCTACTGATGAAATGGAGTGTTCCTTTTCTGCTGTGCTGCACATTTGCCTGATTGTTCAGACTCAGATCCCACTGATAGCTTTTTTTTTTCTTTTAGCAGATCTGAATGTGTTGATGAACCCATGTTGTACTGCTCAACATGGTGTAGTTACACCTATATGAAGACAGGAATATTTCTCTGACTAAATGAAGTCTGTCAGGGTGAAATCTAAATGCAGCGAAACAATATAACCAGCATTTCCTGCCAGTTTTGTCTCACATGATGCTTTTCTCAACAGAGGCAGAGGAAGAGACTCCTAATCCACTGTAATAATAACACATTATAATGAGGAGTATAAAATGTGAATTTATCTTTTTGGTGCATTTGTTTGTTTCAGGTCTGTGGTGTCAGGGCTGGTTATTTTCTGCAAGCAGTCAGAAGACAGACTGTTGAAACAGCAAAATGAACCATAAATACGTGTCTGGTTGAACCCAATGTACTGTAAGTGTGACAAGCACAGACTGAGTCAGACTTTGAAGTGTGATTAAATTTTGATTAACCCATGCTGTCTCAGGCTCTTCGGGTTCCTGTGAGGTCTGACAGGCCATCTTTTACTGAGGCAAAATGTCATAACCTCTGTCTGCACAATGCATTTCCTCAGTCTGATGGATTTTTGAGGGGTGAATTTTTTGAACAGCATTCCATTATTTTCCTTCTACTGTTCTTTTTCTGGGACAGATTGATTGTCATACATTTTTACAGATGTAACACGAATTTGTGATGCAGGATGGGGTCTATTGTATGGTTTCTGCAATCTGTGAATTCATACAGGTCACTTGATATTCGTTTAACCCTCCAGAAGACCTGAAGAGAGCGAGACGAAGAGAGGTAGAGGAGTCCTTGTAACTGCGGGTCAATTTGACCTGAAGGCCATGGGACGGTTAATTACCCATGCCAAAAATAATGAAATTTAACAGACATTTTTATTACGCTTTAAAACAGTTCTGACAGATTCCTAGTTGAATATTGGACCACTTTTGATGGCAGTAATCCATCCATCCATCCATCCATCCATCCATCCATCCATCCATCCATCCATCCATCCATCCATCCATCCATCCATCCATCCATCTCCCAGCTATCTGTGGTTAGGTTGCAGAAATGGATGCATGCTGCTACCACCTTATTATTCTTGCATGGACACCTCTTTAAAACGTGCTTGAATACAGTAAGTAAGAACAATATTTCTGTAGCTTCTATCATGGTATTTATCTGGTGATCTGAGTAAATTTCCCCTCAGCTGATAACTTTTTGAATCAGTAATATTAATACAAATACAATAATTTGTATTTGTTTACACAATTAGGGCACAAACATAAATTTTAAAACTTTGTTATGTTGTCTGTAAGTGTATGTTTTTATGTTTGATTTGACAGAATGATAAAGGCTTCCAATCTAACTATAATATACCCCCTGACCATAAATGATTGCAATAGTTTTAGCCCTTTCCAACATCCATAAAATGGGTTTAACTTAAAATGAATTATTTCCAGAGTATGTTTAATAGAGAACATTGAGCCACGATGAGCTCTAAGTCACAAAAGTTTCATCGCCAGCTAAGATAGATTTAATCAGCATAATTTCTGACTGTGTGCCATAGTTTTTATTAAAACTAAGCACATCAAGATTATGGGAGAGCTCTTGAAGAAACTGCTGATGTCTGCGTCAAAAGAAGAATAAAACTCAGACGGGCTTTTTCTAAAGGAGCTGAATAAAGCTCAAGATGAAGTTACTAAAATGTAAAAGCAAATAGGCCGCAGATATCAAAGTCAATACTGATTTTCACTGTTTAATCAGATTTATGGACCTCCAAATGGAGCCTCATCCATCACTGTCAAAAGCAAGTTAACTTCTGATCGATAAAATGTCACGAAGACTGCATCCTCTCACTGACTGAATGAAACAGCAATAAGACAATAGTTAAGTAGAATAAGATTCTGGCAACTCATGCAATCAGTCTATTTAAAATCTGCGTTGATCCTTCATCTAAGAGAGAGATGCATAAAGCTGAAAGTGTTACACCCATGCTCAGTATAACTCACAATGTTACTTTTGTCTGCAACACATTCATGGTAAGATCTTAGCCCTGCAGTATTCATGTCTTGTGTATGAACAATAATTTAACAATAAATCAGTCTACCTCTTAAATTCTTTTAATTATATTTAATCATTTCCAACCTCATCATTATTCAAGTTTAATGACGTTAAACACCCAACATAAAAAAGACAAGTTTTTCTAAGAGTTTAAAATTGAATGAGCAGCAAATGTATTTGCTTCTGATTATAAGTTTCAGGATTTCATACAGACCTAAACAGTCCCTGAAAGTATTTTTTATGTTCAGTTATCCAAACCTATAAAATGCATACTTCAATTGATGAAAACTAGCCATTGTGAAACACGTCTGTCTGGCAGGTAAAAGATGGTCTAAAGATGGTATCTCACTAGGCTCCAACTGTTAGTGACTCAAATAACTCAATATTGTAAGAAAATACACAAATTTTAAGACTTCTGCTGTTTTGAAAGAAAATTTGTTGCACAAATCTTTTGTACATGTTTAAAATGCAAAAGACAAGACTGCGAGCCTCTAATTTTCAAGCCAGGGAATTGAGAACCAGAAGCGTTGCGAGAAATTCTGGAGACTTCCTCCTGAATGATATTTGTCAATTAATGGGTACTACCTTTATGTTTAACGTTTAGTCACTATTCTGTTTGTGTGCATCACATTGTATTCTTTTATCCACAAACAGACTTCCACTTGGATAAAAACAAGCAAGCAAAAACGAAAAAACAGAGTTCATTTATAGGTCAAAGCATTCAAAGGTAGACAAAAAGGGCAATGATTAAAAATTCATTTGCATCCTGAGGTAATCACATTTATTCAGGTCTTAATTTGTTCACACATAGTCTGAGGCCTGGGGATATGCAGCTAAGTGCTTGTAGCCATGGAAACACGGTTACAACTCAAACCAACTCTGTTAAAAACAATTATCAATGACTTTTTTTATTACATGTGAGGCATTTTGGCTGTGTGGTTGGAACAGAGTGAATACTCACATTGCATTGTCCAGATGAACGTGTGTTCTTCTTCTCTACAGCACTGCTGGTTGACTGTCGGAGACAAGTCATTTTTTCTTTGGCAGGGTTTATGTCAATTTTTAATGGAGAAAAGACTGCTTAGACATTTCTCAGTTTCCGTATCCGTTTTTGATGTCCCATATGCCCCACAGTTCTGACAGCTTTCCTTCCGCTACCTGTGGCTCCGCGGCACGAGAGACAACAGAGAAAATTTCCTTCCTGTAATCCTGGGAGGGTTGGACTACAGAAGTACCTATTTCTGACAAGCTGTTTCCTTTTTCTGAATAGTTTTCACAACTCAGGTGAGTCCCCTGAACACATCACAACTTCTACCACTGAATGTATTCCTTAATGTTTTATGTTTCTGTGTCAGAGGCAGAAAATAATGACAACATGTGATGGATTGTTTCTCAGTGCCTCCTACTACATGATGCAAAAAAGACAAATTATCGAGGGAAAGAAGAGAGGTCATTTAGATTTTATTTTAGGAAAATGGGGAAAAGTTTGACATTTGGGAAAATAAAGTAGTTTACATTTTTGTTTAGAAGACAAAATATTTTGCAAACACAGAAAAACCATTAGCCAAAACCACCAGGTGCAGACAGTTTATGTATTTGTGAGGCAGCCATAAATAACCAACATATCTAACACAAGGCAGCTATTCTCTGATCAGACACGTGACTAGTTTTTTATTTTGTTACAGAATAACCTACATTATTGCCTCTTCCATTGACTAATAAAGATAGTAAACACCTGAGAACACTGGCATCATGTCACTGGCAATTCTTTTTCTCATTAATTCCCTAGATTAAAGCAAGGCTTTGAGCAGTAACGATGTTAAAAATTAGAGATCACCCTCTCTACATGAATTGCCTGTTGAACTGATTGCCACGTAGCAAAACTCAACAAACGCATTGCAAACATTCCCACGAGTCTTTGCTTTATTATGAAGCAAGAGCTCATAGGAATGTTAAACTGCTACTTTTCTATCTTCCTGCAGCAGCTGGCTGCAATGCTAACGTTAGCTTTTATAATAACAGGAGCTGCTGGGGCTGCACACCCTTCTCACATTGATGAATCCAGTATTCACTGAATTTTAATTAGCTCATCTATGTGTTACCACAACTAATATTTATTTTAACTAGGTGTTAATTTAAGTTCACATACAACCTTAAAACTGGTCAAATCAGAATCTTAAATCTAAAACAAAAGTAGTTTAGATGAAGAAAGAAAAACCCAAACAACATAAAAATATTCACCTCACGGAATTGTACAATGCTTTCAAAAAATGTAAATGAAAGAATCAAATGAAGTAAATCCAAATAGCAAAAAAGCTTTCTTTCAAGCGCTTTAATGTAATGGACAACACTTCACATTGCTCCTGGGACTGTCTCAACTGACTGCTCTAGGACCATTTGAGTTTTACGAAATATCATCTTAAACCACTACGCAAACATTTTTGATCAGTGCTGACAAAGTTTTGGACTAATCTTGTTTTGCACCGTATTTTATCTTTGGTTTCAGAACAATTTGAATTTTTCTTTCTTTACAAAGAAAAAAGGAATTTACTAATGAATATCAAGGCACAACACTTTTCCAGAACAGTATTTTTGGTTCTTTGTTAGAGAAACTTTAATTTTCAGAGTGTGTTTGTTTGACCAGCAGCTCAGTGAAGTTTTAATCTGAAGTAGTGCGACTCATAAACATCTGTAAAATAAAAATCAGTTATTTAACTTTTGGTTTGAGAAATAATTTGTCAAGTGGTGAGTTGGTGATAGATGAAATGTTACTTTCTGACATTTTCTCATTTTTTTCTCCATCCAGTTTTCACCTTTGGTGAGATTAACAAACTGTTGGCTCTGTTTAGTTTTGATTTAATGTCCACTTTTCTAACTGAATCTTAGCAAAAAGACAGTAATGTGTAAACTAAATCTAATACTGTTTAGTCCAAATATTGTCACATCTTCTTGCCAACAAAAGTAATTATTAATCCTTAAACTCTTGTCTTTTACTGTTACTCTGAGGGACACTGTGGCAATAAATCCTGCATGTGAAAGGAATTCAATTGCCATGGCAGCTGCCACAGAAATGCCGAAAAATCTGTGTTTCATTTTTATAGCAAGGCCAATGACTGTCATTTTACAAATGGAAGATCTCAAGGGAAGACAGACATATTATGACCCTCGCTTCATCCACCATTTTTTTGAGATACTGTGTGTGTCTCATGCTCACACAGAATCTGCTCCGTAGTTTCATCACTACCAAATACAAATCTCCACATTTTCAGGAACTTAAATATCTGCAGTGTACTTTGTAGCAAGAAAGAAAGAAACGTTCTCAGATTCTGCCCTTCCATTTGTTTTGCTTTTTTTGTGATATAAGATGGTGTTCGACTGGGGTGAAAATTGTACGTATAATAAGCATATTCAGTAAATGCTCATGCACGCTAGTTCCCATTTGCAGCCTAGTTCAAAGCTGAAAGCAACGTTTAGAAAGTTGGAAAGTGCGTTACCAGGCAAGCAATCAGCTCTAAGAATATGTCAGTAAAGTGCAGGGGTTTATGGCTTTCTTTCCCTCAGAAATGTGTGGTTTTAGAGCTGCTGGTGTTGCATATATTAGAACATGTTGGAAGGGAGGACGTTTTGATGAAACTAGGTTTCCATGTAATTTTAATACCATGGTTTGCAGAGCTCTGCTTGAATGTGGATAGTAATGAGGACTGGCATGTGGAAAACAGGCTACGCTGCTCGTTTCCTTCCCAGGTGAACATAGCAGTCGCAGCAGAAAGTTGCCCCAGTTCTCAGCTGCTGCCCCTGCATTTGTCATGACAAACTGACATCACCTCCATGACTCCCTATAAATGTGGTGTTTGTTAGTGTGTGTGTGTGTGTGTGAGAGAGAGTATATTAGTTTTTAATGGATTTTTGTTGTTGAATAAAAGGTCCTCTTTAATGACCATATCTGTAGAAATTATTTAAGCTAAAGGAATTATGTACAGATTATGAGAAAAAAAAATGTTTTTCTTCCTTTCAAATTTCAACACTTTCTATAGCAGCTAATATAGGATATAACATTTTATTTGCATTGCACACATTACTAAAAATAAATCAAAAACAAGACTCAAATTCAGTGATTTACACAAACAAATACAGCCTAAATTTAGCAAAACTGTTTGTAATTTAATAAGCCTAAACCGTTTCATCAATGTGAATGTTATACGTTGTTATTGGTCATAAAACAAGCATGTTTGTTTAGAACATGTGCTTAGTTTTTTGTTTTTAAAGAAAATGTATACTTTTTAGAGTGCACAGTTATGTAGAATGAATATTTTGAAATTACTGTAGTACAATAATAAGTGAATAAATAAACAATCCGACTGTTAGTATGTTTTATTCTGTTTTATTTTAGAAACATGGTGAGACAAATGGTTGTGCCTTTGGCAACAAATATAAAAGGCACTTGTACTTTTGTAGTTTACACAAGTTATTTTACTGATATCCATTATAAATATTCCAATTGTTTTAAACATCTATAAAATATCAGTTTCCAGTTTATCCTACTTTTGTTTTACAACTGTACAGCTGAATCGTGTAATAAAACGATCATCCTGAGACACTAAATTAAAATAATTACAGCAGGGAAAGATTCAGAAAGCTTGCTACACAGTAGCAAATCTGAACATAAAAACATTAAACCCATTACTTCTTTTTTAAGTCAACAAAGGTCTGACTGAACAGCGTTTACCACAAAATATACTCAATATACTATCTTGTCAAATCTGCAAAATATCTGCAACCTATGGCTGATCCTGTTGGTGAAATAAAATGTTTAACATTTAGGATGGGATGTTGACCACTCGTCAGAGGACATCACGTCGCTCACAGTGATCTTGTTCAATTGTGCACCGCTCTCCTGCTTCTTGTCCTTTCACGCAGCACATGCCGTGCAGAAATGTGCACATAATAGACGCCAGTGTTTCTTTCAGTTGTCGATTATAGGGAGTTGCTAAACAGCACATTTGTGATGAACCATTTCTGTCCTGTGCATTTCTGCAGAGCCAGTTGGTAGCCAAACTCATTGTCGCTGCTCACTACAAGCTCTAGGCATCTCTTTGATTTCCTGTTTTGAATGGATCCTCCCTGAAAAGATAAAAGCAGGCTAGTTAAAACTGTGCCAGGCTGCAGAAGAACAATTTGTGCACAATATAGCTTCCCTCTTCTAAACCCACACTGCTGTGAATGAGTATCGACGGGAGCTGCAGAAGTACCCTAAACTGGGTGTTTTGACTGATTCTCACTTCCTTCTTCATTGGTCCCACCAAACAGATTCAACATGTTTTAAAGATAAAACCAACAGTGCAATTTCCTGAGCTTTCATTTGGCTTTTTTCTAAGCAAGGCAAAAGATTTGAAAGAACGCAAGCATAGGGTGGAAAAAAAACAAGCTTTTAACATTATTGATAAAAAAAGAAAATGAAAGCCTTTGATTTATTGGAACACAAAATACATAGATTCAAGGAAAAGAGCTGTTGATGAAATTAGTGATCAGATTTTTTGTGACCTGAAGAAAAGCAGAGAAAAAATATTGGACCTTGTCCTCATAAAATGAGACAGAATTTACTCACTACATTGTCGGGGCTGACAAAAACCAACTAACAGGAGGCCTTCAACTGTTTATAGAGAGAGCTGCAAAGAGAGCTCTGTTTGATGCCTTGGGAGGAAGGCAGAAGAATGTGGGAGACAAAAAAACCCCTCCCAAAAACAAAACAAATATTGGACATTTTATAAAGACTTTTTGATAAATTATTCTTTATATTGTCCATTAGCGTTGGGCTTGTCTGTGATGTCCAAAAGACAATTTAATGGATAACAGATTGCTGGTAAATGCTGTAAGAGGGTATTTAAAGCACTGGCCTGTGCCAACCCACGAGACAGAGTGTGGTGCAAGAAGCAGAAGGCTGTTAGCTACAAGTCCACAGATCTGAGCTTCTTTGTGTTAAATGATAACTATAATGAGTTTATTACATCTAAACACATTATAAACCTTCAAAGCAGTTGAAACACAGCATCATTTATGCATAAAAGCGATATGTTATATTTTGCAAATCATTTAAACCTCATAATTATTTAAAAATACCACAAAGATAAATTTGCAAATAATGAAAGAATTAAATATTTTTTTTTCAATAGATTAAGAAAGTTGTAAAATTCCACTAAATAAAGACGAAAAGAAACAACATGTGGTGGAATATTTCACAATTAGTTTGACTGATTTCATCAATAACATGATGACATGGCTGTGAAGAGGGAAGTGAGGCAAAAGGCAAAGCTCTCAGTTTACGGGTTCATCCATGTCCCAGCCGTCAGCTACGGCCATGAGATACAGACTGTGATGGAAAGAATGACAGATAAAGCGAGGGGCTCCATCATTCAGGAGGAGTATCAGAGTGGAGTCGCTGCTCCTCTGCATTGGAAGGAGTCGGCTGTGGTTTGGGGATCTGATTAGGATGCCTCATGGACGCCTCCCTCTGGATGTTTTCTGAGCCTTTTCTACTGCAAGAACTTAGTGGCCTGGGAACGCCTCAGGATCCCCCAGGTGGAGCTGGAGAGTGTCTCTGGGAAGAGGGATTTCTGGATGGATGGATGGATGGATGGATGGATGGATGGATGGATGGATGGATGGATGGATGGATGATATAAAAACGTCACAAAGAAGCCAAGTCTTTTAAAACCCTTTAGCAAAGACTGGAAGGATTCTATCACACAGTTCAGCAAGAAAAGAAGAATATCATTGAAAGGTAAATTTAAAATATTTGCCATTTTTTAAAAATCGAAGACACAGAATATCAAGACAACAAAACAGCTAAGAAAAATGTTAATATTCTTAACTGCAGGAAAGGTTTAAAAAATTATTGTGCTGAATCTTATATAAAATATAATCCCTTTTGGCTTACAGGGTTGCAGAAACAAATCATTATTTACACATTTGAAACAAAGTGAAACTCATTTTCTCTGCAAATATACGACACTATAAATTAGCTGCTTCACTATGTTCATATAATTCTTTGCTCTACTTTTGCCTTTGTGTGAGCACACATTATGTAATGTTTTTGTACAGTTTAGTCAATAGGATTTTGTCTCAATTTTCTATCTGCTATAGGGAACACTTTGTATTTGTAAGGGGAGAGTAAAAATGGCAACACCCACACAGACATACAACTCATAAAAGCAAACCACACTACATTTCCACCCACTAACATACTCTGTGACTAATAGTTATACACTTTTTTGCAATTTATATTTCAGTTATATTCAATAATCATTTTTACTGAGAAGCTTTCACAGTGAGCGAATGAAATAAGAAAGATTTAAATTTCTTTAGCTACCAGGGTTTTGCGCAGAATGGTGTGATATGTGAAGCGAGGAAGAATTAAACTTGTTTTTTTATCTTATTTGCAGAGCATTCCCTAAAATTGCTTCATCTGCATCAAAGAGATCTATTTATATTCAAGCTTGACACTTTGCACATGTGCAATCACAACTGTGTCAATAATTGATGGCACATTTCAGAAACATGACATGCCTCAGCCTTGCTGATATGCTCCCTTTGCACTTGCTGCATTATGCAAACTGAACTAAAATAAAGATTAGTGCGAAGACATGTGACATGTGAGCTTGAGCATGAAAAAACCTTTTTACACTTTGTGACCATGACAATATAAAACTACGCAGATAAATGTGTAGAGAGGCGCAAGGTCAAAAGGATATGCAGTTCTTCTTTAAAAAGCCTAGATAGATAGATAGATAGATAGATAGATAGATAGATAGATAGATAGATAGATAGATAGATAGATAGATAGATAGATAGATAGATAGATAGATAG